>NC_143021.1:58530155-58705655 GCF_055824585.1 Amblyomma mixtum | reverse complement strand
CATATATCCAAGATGTCTTGGCGCTTTGCCACAAGGTCGACGCCGCCATGACCGAGTCCGACAAAGTGAGCCATATTCTGAAAGGGATTGCGGATGATGCTTTTAACTTACTGGTTTGCAAAGACTGCACCACCGTGGACGCAATCATAAAAGAATGCCGTCATTTCGAACAAGTTAAAAGCCGCCGAATTCCACAGCAGTTCTCTCGGCTCCCTAATACTGCCGCTACTTCTTCCTGTGAGGAACACCGATTACCGTCCCGCGCCTCTTCCGATGATGACCCCGTTACCGGCACTGTGACCCGCATCGTTCGCCGCGAACTGGAAGCCCTTGCGCCTGTTCTGCCCCGTCCGACCACACCTGATAACTCTCTACCCACCGTGTCGCTGATTCAGGCCGTCGTGCGTCAGGAACTCGCTAACCTGAACCTTCCTCCGGCTGTGTGCACCATCAGAGGCCCGGACATCCCCCAGCCACCTCTCTCTGCTTATCGTCGCACCTATTATTCTCCGCAGCGTTATCGCAATCCAAATGAGTGGCGTACGGCAGACGACCGCCCCATCTGCTTCCGGTGTTCTCGCATTGGCCACATCGCCCGACATTGCCGCAGTCCATGGTCTTCACCAGCCCGCAACGTCGGCCCCTCCTTCTACAGTTCTACCTCGACCCGCACCTTCTCGCCCCGAGCCCCGTCCGAACCATCTGAAGCAGCCGTTCCCCCTCCACGCCGATTCTCCCGCTCTCCGTCGCCGCAGGGCCGCCGCTCTCGCTCCCCACAGTCGCCTTCAACCAGCCGCTCCCATTTGGAAAACTAAATGATGCAGCTCCCGGAGGTGACGCTGCATCAACGACCCGGACCACAAATCCTCTCTCGACCTCTCGACCAAATCTCCTGGACGTCCTTATCGACCGTGTTCCTGTGCGCGCCCTGATTGACACCGGTGCTCAAATATCAGCGATGAGTGCTGCCCTCCGCCGTCGCCTACGCAAAGTCCTCACGCCTGCAATGTCCCGTGTGCGTGTCGCGGATGGTGGCACGCCTGCTGTCGACGGTACGTGTACCGCGCGCGTTACCATTGGCGGCCACAGTATACCGGTTCAATTCACCGTGCTTACCACCTGTGCCCATGACCTCATTCTTGGCTTGGATTTTCTGACTGACCATTCCGCCCTCATTGACTGCTCGGATGGCGTCCTACACCTTGAACTTCCACTGCTGGATTCAGAACCCGTCGATATATCCCTGCGGCTGTACAGTACCGATTATGCTCGCCTGTCATCCCGAACCGCCTCTTTCGTTCCACTGACCCCATCTCGCCCAGTTCCTGATGGCGACTATCTCGTTACGCCCAACCTTGACCTCCTGCTGACCCGTAACGTTGCCCTACCTCATACCATCGCCACCATACAAGCTAACGCCCTCTCTCTGCCTTTCCTCAACTTCGGCGTCTCTTCTCAAGTGCTCCCGTCCGGCATCTGCGTGGCTACACTATCTCCTCTCGCTCCTTGCCACGTCGCTCAGTTGGCCAACACCCCTGTTCAAGACACTGCCACCCCGCGCCGGCAGTCTCCTCAGTCGCCCGACGCCTTCACGACCATGATGGCAACCGACCTCAGTCCCGACCACACTGCCCAGCTTCGTGCCCTTCTCGAATCTTTTTCGGATATTTTTGATGTCAACAACACGACGCTAGGCCAAACTCTCGCCGTCAGGCACCGCATTGAAACCGGCGATGCCCCTCCCATCCGCCGCCGCCCCTATCGAGTCTCTCACGCCGAGCGTCAAGTTATCAATGCGGAAGTTACTAAAATGCTCGCGAAAAACATTATCGAACCCTCGCACAGTCCCTGGGCCTCACCCGTCGTACTTGTGAAGAAAAAGGATGGCTCCTGGCGTTTTTGCATTGATTATCGGCACTTGAATAAGATCACCAAAAAGGACGTGTACCCCTTGCCGCGTATCGATGACGCCCTTGACTGCCTTCATGGTGCCAAATTTTTCTCATCCATAGATCTTCGCTCCGGCTACTGGCACATTGCTGTAGACGACCAGGACCGTGAAAAGACCGCCTTTGTGACACCTGATGGGCTTTACCAATTCAAAGTTATGCCTTTCGGATTATGCAACGCGCCAGCCACATTCGAGCGCATGATGGATGCCCTTTTGCACGGCTTTAAGTGGTCCACCTGCCTGTGCTACCTCGATGACGTCATTGTCTTTTCGCCCACGTTTTCCACTCATATCACTGACCTTTCCCAGATCCTTTCCCTCTTTCGTCATGCCGGCCTGCAGCTCAACTCGACTAAATGCCGTTTCGCGCGCCGCCAGCTCACCATCTTGGGTCATGTCGTCGACAATACGGGAGTCCACCCTGACCCTGAGAAGATCCGAGCCGTCAAAGACTTTCCTCAGCCACGTTCTTCAAACGACGTCCGAAGCTTCTTGGGGCTCTGCTCCTACTTTCGTCGATTCGTTCAAGGCTTCGCCGACATCGCCCGCCCCCTAACCAACCTTCTGAAGAAAGACACCACCTTCATCTGGGGACCCGACCAGGCACAAGCGTTTTCCAACCTGATATCGAAGCTTACTACCGCGCCAGTTCTCGCCCACTTCGATGTGACCGCTCCCACTGAAGTTCGCACCGACGCCAGTGGCTACGGTATCGGCGCTATCCTCTCACAGAGACAATCCGGAGAGCACCGTGTGATCGCGTACGCCAGCCGTCTCCTCTCTGCCCCGGAGCGGAATTACTCAATTACCGAACGCGAGTGCTTAGCTCTTGTCTGGGCTGTTGGGAAATTTCGCCCATATTTATACGGCCGCCCCTTTACAGTTGTCACTGACCACCATGCGTTGTGCTGGCTCTCTTCCTTGAAAGACCCTACAGGACGGCTTGGTCGTTGGGCACTGAGCCTGCAGCAGTACCATTACTCTGTACTCTACAAGTCTGGCCGCTTGCACGCCGATGCCGACTGCCTTTCCCGTTACCCCGTTGGCCCGTGTGACAATCTTGGCACTGACAGCGTGGATGCTCTGTGCTCCCTCTCTGTCCTCGCTAACATGGCCGAAGAACAGCGCCGCGATGCCGAGCTGCGCTCCATTATCGACCGCCTCAACACCGCCCCATTCGACCCTCCGCTGCGCCGCTTTGTGCTCCGTGATGGAGTTTTATACCGCAGGAGCCTTAGCCAGGATGGCCCAGACCTCCTTCTCGTTGTCCCCGAGCACCTTCGCACTGTTGTCCTCCAAGAGCTGCATGATCTTCCCACTGCTGGTCACTTGGGTGTCTCCCGTACTTACGACCGCGTGCGTCGTCGATTCTTTTGGCCGCGCCTCTACCGCTGTGTACGCCGCTATGTTGCTGCCTGCGATGAGTGCCAGCGCCGGAAACGCCCCACCACTCTGTCAGCCGGTCTGCTTCAGCCCATTGACGTCCCACCCGAACCTTTCCATCGCGTCGGCTTAGACCTTTTAGGACCATTTCCGGAATCCGCCTCGGGCAACAAATGGATAGCTGTTGCCACAGACTACGCTACCCGTTACGCGATCACACGCGCACTGCCCACCAGTACGGCTACTGATGTTGCCGACTTTCTTTTGACCGACCTTATCCTACATCATGGAGCTCCCCGTCAACTTCTGACCGACCGAGGCCGATGTTTTCTGTCCAGAGTTGTCGCTGACATTCTTCGATCGTGCTCTACGAAACATAAGCTCACCACCGCCTACCACCCGCAGACGAACGGCCTCACAGAACGCTTCAATCGCACTCTCACCGATATGCTGGCTATGTACGTTTCTCCGGACCATCGCGACTGGGACACCGCTCTCTCCTATGTGACCTTCGCCTACAACTCCTCCCGCCATGACACTGCCGGTTACTCCCCTTTTTATCTTTTGTATGGCCGCGAGCCCCTGCTGCCTCTGGACACGCTGCTTCCCACTTCTACTGCTCCGCCGTCTGCATACGCCCACGACGCCATTACCCGCGCTGACCACGCTCGCCAACTCGCACGCTCCCGGCTCCTCGCTTCCCAGACCTCTCAGCAGGAATTCTACAACCGCCGTCACCGTGTGGTCTCCTTCACCCCTGGCTCCCTCGTCTTGCTTTGGTCGCCATCTCGCCGCGTGGGGCTCTCTGAAAAACTTCTGTCCCGCTACATCGGCCCGTACCGTGTCCTGCGCCAAGTCACCGCAGTCACCTACGAGATCGCTCCGGCCTTCCCCGGTGCCACGTCCTCTCAGCATCAGACCGATGTTGTGCACGTCTCTCGCCTCAAGCCCTACGTCTTGCAGTCCCCCTCACTGCCCTGATGAGCACCGAGACGGTGCTTTTCCGACCGGGGGGCCATGCAACGGATAATCTCCGTGAAGACGACGCAGAGGAAGTGCCCAGTGTGTGCGCGCTTGCCGCTCGGGGCTAGCTGTGATCTGGACCCTGTGCTCCGGTCGTCCTTGTGCCGACATAGACTTCGGGCCACGTAACAATATTTTCTCATTTCAAACATTCTACAATATTGCTTAGCTTTTTTTTCCGCTTTTTTTTTCTTGGCATTCACCACCGTACCTTGGCCCCGCGTGGGTATGTGCCATTTTCATATGGTCAGGAAGAAGAAGTAGAAGAACGCTCAGTAGAGGCAACAGCCCGAGGACATCATCATCAAAATAAGTTCTCAGCACGTTTTGTGCGGTGCTTAACAGGGCAGGTAATGCGCTTTGTTTTTAATTTCGTGCATGAAATTAGTACGCAAGTACTGGACACCGCTGCAAATTGAGGCGCTCGAAGCGAAATGCCGAAAGGGTTTAGGTAGACGTATGTTATCCTGCATTACGAAAATTTCACGTCCTTAAAACGAGACATGAAATATATTTTCTTCTATGGGACCTTCCAAGGAGAATGGGTACTTGCATTATGAAAAATCCAGGCGCGAACAAACAAGGACACTGAGGGGACACAACACCGTGTCCCCTCTGTGTCGTTGTTCGTTAGCGCCTGGATTTTCCATAATGAATGTATACCAACTAGCTCTGCTTTCTTCCCTGTTGCAGAATGGGTACTACTTCGTCATTTTCATTATTTTGTTTTAAGCTGTCTCGATTAAGGAGCTTTTGCTGTGTTCATCATCATCATCAGCCTGACAACGCCCAGTTCAGTGCAAAGGCCTCTCCCATGTTTTCCCAATTAACCCTGTCCTTTGCCAGCTGTAAACACCGAATCCCCGAAAACTTCTTAATCTCATCCCCCAACCTAATCCTGTGGTGGACCGTGCTACGCCTGTCTCCTCTTGGAATCCACTCCGTTACGCTTAATGACCAGCGGTTATCTTGCCTCCGCATTACATGCCCTGCCCAAGCCCATTTCTTCTTCGTGATCTCGACTAGGGTGTCATTAACCCGCGTTTGTTCCCTCACCCACTCAGCCCTCTTCCGATCTCTTAACGTTACACCTAACATTTTTCTTTCCATAGCTCGCTGCGTTGTCCTTAACTTAAGCTGAACTCTTTTCACTGTCCTCCACGTTTCTGCCCCTTAGGTGAGTACCGGCAAGACAGAGCACTGTCTTCTTGCACAATACACTGCAATACACAGTATTCACTTCTTACAATACTCTGTATTATTGCACAAGTTAACACATTGACAAGAAAAATACTAATAAACTACAAAAACCGTTTCCTTTTTCAATCTCTAAAGGTACAGAAGAGTCAGGTTCCGGGCTAGTTGGTAATGCATTTAAAGGAAGAAACTGCGCGACGAAACACTGACACACGGACACGCACGACCGCTAGTGTGTGCGTCGGTTCTTCGTGTGTCCGTGTTTCATCGCGCTGTTTCTTCCTCTAAAGGTAATTTGTTGAAAACCTTTTGCGTGCTGACTAAATCAGCCAACCACACGAATGTCTGAGTGCAAAAAACGCGGTATTTCACTGCCTGAAGGAATATTAGTTCTTCGTCAGGTTGTGATACAAACGTCAAACTGACGATTGAATCGTGGTGACGTTTCTGGCTTCTTGCCTCCTTGTGCTTTTTCTGTGGCTATTGCTGAGGACGGTATTTCCACGGAAGAAAAGGAGGTACCACGCTTGCCCTTAACTGCAAGGTGCCGAAAGAAGTCTTTTATAATAATAATATTATTAACAGTGTTTATTTGATCATAACAATATATATGAGGGTAGGATGCTCACAATAAACTACGTTTCGTGGAAAGCTTGACTAAGCTGCGGACTTCGGCCGCTTACTTTAGCAACAACGACAAAACAGAAGGTCCCACTATAAAATTAAACATTTATTTTGATAAAAAATAGCAGAGGCGCGTGAGGGTAATAACTAAACATATAAGTCCTTCGTGCGGCAGCTAAACGAACGATACAGTAAACTTCTTTTATTAAGGAATTTATTGTCAATAAGGAAAGTATTAAAATAGTTTCAAGCATGAGATGGTTTCTAGGCTAACTATGTCTGAAATAGAGGTCATTTAGACAATGTGGTAGCATGTTTGCAAGTGTTTTGAGAGCAGTGTGTTCTGTACATTTTACATGCCAGTAATCAACATGTCTCATGTTTTATTATTTGACGCTTTCTTTAGCTAGAAATGTCATTAATTAATACTTGTTTTAGCAACCTTGAGTTTAAGGGAATGGAAGAGTCAAAACTGTGCACTTCGCTAATTGCAAGTATTCCAATATTTTGAGAAAAGTTATTCAATGCGTAATGTTCTAGGACAATTTTCATTTATTAAAAAAAAACTTTAGCAAGATCAACAACTTTTCAAGTTTCTTCCCCTAAGTTTCTTCCCCCTTGTACCCTAACTAAATTGCATCAGTGTTAGCGAGAGCTGAGCACCATTATATACTGTCAGCACTGCCCATGGCGGCAGGAGGTGACGATGTCAACTGATGAACAAAATATTTTGCCACCGCTTCTTTGTTGTAAAGTATATGTGCTTGTCCAGGGTCATTTTATTCATGCATAAGAAATAGTGCCTCCACTGCAAGCAACGTATCAAATGAACACTGTTTTAAGGCAACACGTTTTCTTTGTGTAACTAATTTTTTACCCTAAAATTAAGGGCATTAAAGGTAAATGTTTAAATTAAAGGTAAATGTTTTTATGCATTTTTATTCCGTAGACGATTTGTACTTCGAAAGCAAATTTTATTTAGTTTTTGCCCAAAGAGAACAATGTTCCCAAAAGAGAACAATGTAAAGGACACGCACAACGCACTTTTTCGTTCTGAAAGTTTTGGAAATCTGTGGTTTTCAGCCGTGGCATGCACTTCTGCAGTGGATATGGAGGGAACTTTGCACGCTTGGGACATCATGCAGGTCCTGCGGCCGGATTCGAACTCGCGACCTTGGGTTCTGCAGCTAAACGCCATAGTCGTATTGAGCCACCGCTGCGGGTAGATTCTGTTGTAAAACGTTAGATATCACTGCGGCAACCCGCATTGGAGGATTGTCAAAGCACTGACGCCTCCTCGGCAGTCGTCGCCCAATCAATCAATTATCAAATGATCGATTGATGAATTATCGCTTCATTGATCGATCATTGATTCCCCAGTCTGTCACCGATTGACTGCGTAATTACCTATTGTTCATTGCTTTAATGACCAATCATTAACTAATTGCTTAATTGTCGATTAATTATGAATTTATTCCGATTATATTCTCTTTTTATCGCAATCACTCATCTTAGGTCTTCAAATTTGGCGCCACAATTTATTCCCGCCCGCTTACTATATACCCGTCCAGCCTATTCAACCGTCCATTGACGTTTGCTTATAATTAGTTGCCTAATTAGCGCACGTCAATCAAACTTTTAATTTATTACTTTTCATTCATCAAACACATTTCAATCCATATGGAAATTTTATTTCGCTCTTTTACAAATTTTCCACTCTTTTAGCGTCCACTGCTTTGTTCTCGTCCACTAACTATATCGATTTCCTTGCTATTTCGACTGTTTTTACCTTACAGTCTCTAATTAATGAAATCATCATCCTATTGACAATTTTTTTCGGCGTCATCCTCACACCGTCCTCTATCGATCGCATTCACTCGTTTGATCTACTTCTTCTGAGAACGTCACAACTCCTGCGAACACGTTTTGGTGACACGCTTTGCGGACACGACCCCGCCAACATCGCCTAGAAATGCTTTGGCATTAAAGAATGAAAGGCGTTTCGGATATGTTTATCATATTGGCACGCTGTTGTGACTAGGACCACAGGAACAGCCAGGACAGCTTAGAATAATTTCGCTAACAGTGGATGGCAAACTAGAACCTATACACTGTCCTTGTTTCTGGAAATAAACACCGCTCATTCCAGTTGACACATATTGCTGAAGATTGAGGAGCAGTAATTTTTAAACAGAAGAGATGCTCAGGCCAGCAACATTTAGAAGATTAATACACCTTAAGATGCTAGTGCGCTCCCTCACAGCTAGAAACTGATCGTGCAGCGATGAAGCAGTATCAATGTTTTTGAAGTTTTTATGCAATAAGCTTTCAAAAACCGAGGAATGCCTTCTGAGTTGTTCGTCAGAAAGGAGCTATTCACAGAAAATTTTTCCTACTTCTCTTAAAAAAAAAACTTGCAAACAATTTCAGCCATGTTCCTGTTTCCGATACTTCTGAAGGGACAGTCAATCTTGGCAGTTTTTCGAAAGAAGATAAGCTGGAGGCTACCCGCTTCAGTTCTCCAAGTGCTTTCTGGTCATGTTCAGCCTCTTGAATACATTCTTGATTCTAAATTTACCTTGTACAGCATATATAGTTTAAAGTCCTTCCAGAATGCAGCATTAACGACGCCGAGAGCAATTGTTCCAAAGATGAGCTGAAAAGAAACAGATCCAACGTTCTTTTCCTCCAGCAGAACATACAGAGAGAAGCCAGGGAAGGATGGAATCCCCAACCGGATGAGTAGATGGCTGGCTGCAAATTTTGCTGGAAAAAGCGCGAATGTTTTTTTTCACGTGAAATCATCTCTTGCCTTATGAGTGGCGTGGACGGGATGTGTAACCACGGGCTGTGGGCAGGAAGTGTGTACAAAGCGTGTCTTCATGAACTGCCGATCAGCGAGTAAGAGTGGTATTGATTTTTAATGATAAGCAGTGATTGAATGGAAAGCTTGAATGACCAAATTACTGAATGAAATATTCACTTCAGTAATGAGAATTAATTCAGCTAATTACAAGTAAATCACGAAATTGTTGAATTACTAGTAATTCCTCCACAACTGAACTAAAAATGAAATTAATTATTAAATACCAACTACTTGCAATGCATAATTAACCAATTGTAGCAGGATTTCCGGGGAAAGGAACTTAGCGACAGATAGCCAAAATGCCGGTCCGAGCTTCGGTCATCCAGCCAGCGATCTCGCGCCGCGCGCTAGCGGAGCGGCGGCTGCCGCTGCTCATCTTCCTCTTTACACAATATTAATTAACGGATCCGCACCTATGAAAGCTTCAGTGCACCTGTAAATTTTAGTTGCATGAATGAAAGGCGAAGCGGAGATGGCCGCCGCCGTACCTGAGTTAGTAGAGCCCCGCAACCGACACGGAGAAATCGTGGACTGCGATGCCCCACGCGGTGTGGCGGTCTATTCTGCCCTTTCCTCAATACTATCCTTTGTTTTCTGCATGTCTTTCCGTTAGCATATGTTCGATAGAAAGGAGACGAACATTCATTATAAAAAATGCTGCCGCTGGGTAGAACGCATCGACGTATTTGGCTGTGCTTTGGTTGTGACACTTTACCAAGAAATGAGAAAAGGTTCACGGTGACATACTCGCCGCGGTGGCTCAGTGGTTATGGCTCTCATCAAGCGATCTGGAGTACCCGGGTTCTAACCGAACCGCGGCGGTCGCTTTTCTATGGAGGCGGAACGCAAAAGGCACCCGTGTGCTGTGCAATGTCAGTACACGTTAGACCCACAGGTGGTCGAAATTTTCCGGTGACCTCCACTACGGCACATCTATCTTCCAGTTGCACCTTCCTCCCTTCCCTTACGACGCGGTTCAGGTGTCCGCCGAGATATGTGAGACAGATACTGCGTCATTTCCTGTATTCTAAAACCAATTTGCCAGTTTTTACGGTGACATCGACGCACCGCCAATTTGCAGCCAAAGAGTTTGTTTTGTTGTACCAGAAGAGTGCGGTGAGGGGCCAGTTGGTACGACATTATGAGAACAAAGAATAACTGCGCAAAAAAAGGACGGGACAAGAGAAAGAGAACCCCTCAGGACAAACGCAGATGTGAGTTTGTGCCGTGTGGTTCTCTTTCTCTTGTCCCGTCCTTTTTTGCGCAGTTATTCATTGTTCTCATAATTGTTGTACCAGCACCAAGTTCATTTATATTTTTTTGTCAGACGAGCGCTTGAGGCTGTCACCTACTCTGGCGTATTTCAACTCTGAGAACTCATTTCCTCCACACCGGCAGGGGCTACATCACGAGGCAGACGCTGCTGACCGTCACCTTCCTCAACCTGGGGACGCTGTTCGTGCTGCTGCCGCTAGCCTCGACCTATGCGGCCCTGTTCGCCTTTGCGACGGCGATCGCCTTCTGCATCGGCGTCGCCATCTGCCTCTTCTCCGTGCTGCTCGCCGAGTACGTCGGGCTGGATCGCGTCTCCATGGCGTACGGCATGGTGTCCGGGTTTTCGGGCGTCACTTCTCTCTTCAAGCCACTCATAATCGGTGAGTGCAGGATGCGTGGAAACACTTTGTTTCCAGCTATAAATTTATTAAGAATAACAGAAGTACACAGACAAAAACAGTGAAAATAAACAGTTACTCTTTTACCACCGCAAGTGAAAGCAAAGCAAGAAGACAAAATATAACTTGAAATGAAATCACAACCATTACATTATGTCACTTAGCTATAACTAATAAGGTGGATTGGTGAGCTAGTTGGTTCATGATTGTTTAACTGAGCAGCAGAAAGCGAAAAGGGCGTTGAAGAAGCGGCATCGTCCTCGTCTCTATGTTTCTTCAACGTCCTTGTCCACTTTCTGCTTAAATATGCGAACTTAACTATCGACAACAAATGACTTTTCATAAAAGCCCACGGTGTGAAGTAGAGAAAACGGCTACTTCTTTGCGCGCGCCGACAACTGCCAGGATGAGGCTCGAAAGACAATTTTTTTACATAACTCTGCACCTGATCGGCGCATTATTGATGATGCCTTGTTCAAAGTCGCATTTCCCTTTCTTTTTAGTGTATGTAAACGGATTTTGAGGCAAGAAGTTAATCATGTATTCAAAACCATCCACGGAAGTGAATTCTTTGCATCCTCTGAAAACGTTTGGCAGTTCCAGAATTCAAAGACCGGCGATACTTTTTTCTTACAGTTTCTCGCCTAGCGGAAATCCCTTCCCATTCTGCCTCTCTAACATCTGGAAGCAGATTTGTAGATGCCCTAAAGTAGCGTGCTCCTAGGAACCTGTCCTGAGCACGTGCGATGTACAATGAACCTGCCGAGCTCTTAGCCCTGGCTACGAGCGGCGTCTTAGTGGCGCTTCTACTCTACTACATTACCGCAAACCTTTGAGCTCTTTGTTTCCTTGATAAATGCGCGTGCCAGCAGCACGTGCGTTTATCACTTTGTGATGCGAGATGCGACCGAGTTTTTTAGGGATAATCGCGGCCACGGGTAGCTCTACGTTGTTCTAGATGGTCGTTGTTGCTTTTGGCGCCTCACCTAGAAGGTTCCTTGCCAGCTTTAAACCTTTCATGCATACGGACGTCGTATGACGACGCGTATTTAGGCTACCATTTACCCTCTCTCATCTTTACCTCTCCTCTTTTTCCTCTGATTAAAATTATTTTCTCTCTCTCTTTCATATATTCCCTCTTTTACGTCGCAGGCCATCCTCGTCAATAAGATTTAATGAATGAATGAATGAATGAATGAATGAATGAATGAATGAATGAATGAATGAATGAATGAATGAATGAATGAATGAGGACAGTATTGAAGAAGCATAGCTTGTTGGGCCAGTTGGTGCGTGGTAAGTAGAAAACCAGCGGAAAGGACGCGTTCACAAGGAGGAGAGGTACACAGGACAACGCAGGAAGCACAATTGAAATATTCTTTACTTGTTGAATCGCCGTCAAAACAAACGCTATCAAAACAACAAGAAAAAAAATAAATGAGCGGGAGAAGATTGCATTCATGAGCCTGTGCTTTTTTGCCGTGGACCTGACAGAGCTGTCGCTGTCGCGTTCATTTCCTAACTGCTTGATTTTGAAGGCTTCTAAGATTTCTCGTTCTGTCTGCGTTTTGCCGCGGCCGATGATTTTGAACAGAGGGGTGCAGTCTTTACACAGGTTGCAATGTCTTGACAGATTTTCTGTGTTGCCTCGCTGCATCGAAGTGCTGTGCTGCCTCGTACGCTCGTTGATGCATTGACCAGTTTGGCCTATGTAGGCCTTACGACTGGACAGAGGAAGCGAGTAAACAACATCGGTTGTGCATTTGCATGCTCTGGGGCTTGATATTAAATATTTTTTCGTGCTATTTTTAGAGGTACGCGAAGAAAGTGACGACACTTTGGTGGGCGCAGAAAAGGCCAATTTAACACCGTATTTCATGGCTAACTTTTTAACGTCATGTGAGACTTTATGCAGGTATGGCATTACAGCAAGTCTAGATTCATCACAAGGCGTTTTATCTTTTTTGTACTGTGACTTAAACTTACTAGACAAGGAAACCAGGACGTCCTCAGGTTAGCCCGCTGACCTCAAGCAGTCAAGCTACCCTAAGAAACTCTTCTGCATATTGTGTGAACAAGATCTGCACAGAACATTTCCGAGGCAAAGGTTGGCAATGCCTTTCTTCACCAGTTTTGAATGTCAAGAGGAATAGGGCAGCAGGCTTTTCTTGAACAGTTAACTGCTGGGCTGGGCGCCCATGGCGTCTTCTTTCTTGTGTGTGTTGTCTTTGCGGAAAAAATGTTTTTAGTAGGCTTTTCTTCAGGACACGATAATGAGGACAGCTGAATGAGGACAGCATGCGGCTAGTGACGTCCAGCAAGCGACTGTGGTAATTATACTGCGGGATAAATATGTGTTCTCGTAAGACCAGTACATTAGATTTAGTGTAGCCTAGAGTGGAAGTGATTTTGTCCTTCCATGACTGCCGAGCTCGCTTACTGCTATTTCCTTCGGCTGGTTACTTAGTTATTTACAGACGAAAGTCCTTCTAAAAGACTCTCTTTTCAAAGCATTTCACTGTCTTCCTGTCTGATGAACTACGTCACCACCAATGCTCAGTATGTCACCCTCCTAAATGAACGGCACATAATGTTATGGGAGGAATTCGAAAAAAAATCGCAGCGGCGCCCGGTCTTTCCTTTTGCGATGTACTATGTCAAGGTTTATAGCAACTTGATGTGGCTATAGATATAGCTCTAAATTTTCTGACTACTGCAAGAGTGAAAAGTAGTTGTCCTTTATTTTGACAGCATTATGGGCCACTAAGTTAGTTACGTGGACGAATTTAACACTGCCCCGCCGCGGTGGCACAGTGGTTACGGCACTCGGCTGCTGGCCCGAAAGATGCGGGTTCGATCCCGGCTGCGGCGGCTGAATGTCGATGGAGGCGAAATTCTAGAGGCCCGTGTACTGTGCGATGTCAGTGCACGTTAAAAAACCCCAGGTGGTCGAAATTTCCGGAGCCCTTCACTACGGCGTCCCTCATAGCCTCAGTCGCTTTGGGACGTTAAACCCGAATAAACTAACCAATTTAACACTGAACTTGACTATGGTTTCGAGCTCGGAAACCACGCTCAAGGGTGCGTTTTGCTTTATTTATAGGGTCATTTGTACTGGATGATGTGTTCATTCTATCAGTCTATTTTTTGTCACGTTCTAATGCATCGAACTTTTTCTCAGCGGTTTACCCCGCGTAAAGAATGGACCGTTCAAGTTTTCAGGTATCTTGTGGAAATAAAGCGGGTTCAATACGGTATTTAAATTGTTTCCTCGGTATTAGATAAGTATTATTTTCACGTGTTTTTCAACAGTACATTCTCTTTCCAGGCTACTTTCGGGATCAAGTTGGAGCTTACGACAACCTCTTCATAATTTGCGGATCGGGAGTTATCGTCGGCGGGTTCATCTGGATGGCCATTCGCTTCGTGCACAGCGCCAAGCGGACCAAGCGGTGGATAGTCAGCAAGCCTGACAGCTCGAACAGTGCGGACGTTGCTGTGGTGTCACCGAAGTACATCTACAGTGATAGAGAGCACCCTGCTGTGTACGTGCCCTGACACGCGAAACACAGCAGGTGTCGCTTACGTTTTAGGCCACAAACTTGAACCGCATTCAGACTCTTCCATCCACCAAGTTCAAAGTGATCATAGTCTCTCGAGCTCATTTTTACACCTACATCTCTATTTACGCCAACGTATTTTTTTTCGCTTTCATCTATCACAACCTATTTTTATTAAGGTTTTTTTAATATGCCGCAAAAATTATTGCCAAATCGTCAAGGTCAGCAGGAGAAGAATTCCCGGTACTGAAGGAGGCGTTCATGACAAAGGGTGGGTGTTTTAGCACATTGTGACTTTAGAGGTCACCCCCACGACAGTATAGTTGCTGCGGCGTGCTTTATTTTGTACTTCGTGAGGATGATTAAACTATGAACAATATTTGTCTTTTGCTGAAATGTAGAGAATATTTTTAATGGTATAGCATTATAGTGCTAATCCGTCAAAAAAAAAAATCCGGCATTTGGACCACGAGAAACGGACCCACAACTCGCGTGACCTAATGTCGTCATCAGCAGCGCCTACATCGTCTCGAAAAAAAAAAATAAAATTAACTCCGGATTGGGTTTCCAATTCAAGCTGGCGCGAACAAACCAGCTTCGCTCGCCACTTCATTAGAGCATTTCGCCATCACCTCAGCACAACACACCACGTGCCAGTCTCTCACATTGTGTTTGAGCATCGTCGTCTTCAATACTAATACTAATACAATACTAACCGCTATAAAGAGCCCAGTACGTCCAGCCGGTTGCTCATTTTGAACAAGGGAGCTGTAGCGCTCCCGAAACGTCATTTGTGTTTGACCATGGTCAGTGACCAGTGAATCTCATCGAGTTCATCAACTTCCATTCGGGCGGCGCGAGAAGACCAGCTTCGCTGACCGCTGCATTACCGCAGTATGCCATCCCCGCAGCTGAACACACCGAATGCATGTCGCATTCACAGCGCGTACTTAGGCTTAAGTGCCCTCCGCAATATCTTTCTGCGTTCACAAGAAACATACAGTACGGCACTCATCCTGCCACATGTCACACAGCATGGCGTTTCTTTGAAGGTTCGGCCAATCTCTATGCCACTGTCGTGGAGAGTAGCGTAGCTCTGCATGCTTGCGCGAGCTCCTCCATTCACTCACGCAGCTTTCAGCTGCGCCGACTCATGACGTTTTGTGCTGTAGCAGTGAATGCATGCACTGGATGACGAAATCTGTGTCCGTCTTTCGATCAGAAAGCAAGAATATATTTTTCAGCGTGTTGGCACTGTCTACTTTTTTTTGCTAAATTTAGCTAGAAAACCACGCAATTGTTGAAGATCTGAATGTTTATTTCCGCAGGAAGGTGTCAAGAGGAAAGCCAGGAAAAAAATCTGTAGAAACAGCTTGACATGTCCTAGTTTTTCGTTTACGGAGCAGAACCAAATGAGAAATAAAATACTGCTAGTTTGCTTTTCTTCGGTCATTTCCTAAAAAGAAGGGCACTTAAGGGAAAAGAGGTAATCAAACCATTTGCTTTATCATCTTGAGGATGAACAGAGCCCACAAAAAGGAAGAAAGTAATTCGCGACACATGCGCTAAGATGGAAATTTATGGATAGAGCTGATACATAACATATTCCGAAGGGGTGACAATAGTGGCAACGATAAGCTGGTTTCGGTGGCGGTGGCACGGATATTGCATCTTGTTATCGTAGAACGTGTGGAAACATCAATGCCCTTAACGCACATATAAAGAACTCAGTCAGCTGTGCTGTGTCCGAAGTAATGCTAATGTTTATGCTAAAGAAAACGCAGACATACAATTTCAGGTGGTGATAAAGCAAATACACGCCCTTATTTATACATGAAAAACTTGTCTATGAATGTATATTCACCGTCTTGTATGAAGCATGCAATCAGCCTTAAGCGCCGGACTCAGTTCCACCCGGGAGTTGCAAACCGCAGAAATTGTTTCGTCCGTTCCCGATGGTGCTGAAAAACATTGGTGGTCAAAACAAAAGCAACGGTGGCAACCTGTCTATGTAATATGTGTAGGTATGGCTATTTCCCTCTTCGCCTTTGGCTGCCTTTTCGCAGCCAGTAGCAAAGAAAGTGATCAGGATGGGTTCAGCCGTGACGTCTCCCGTTAAGGATCGGTCAGGTGAAATGTTTAAGGGAATCCCTCAAGGTGGAGTATGTTTGTAATAAGGGAGTAATTACTAATTGACATCCACCCGAGCGCAGCCACTCATTGACATACACCCGGATCGGCTACGCTAGGGTGGATGTCAATGAGTAATTACTCCCTTTTTACAAATCTACTCCACCTTGGGGGATTCCCCTAAACATTTGACCAACACAGTTCCCACTTCGAGCTATTGATCACTTCGCTCTCGCCCCACCATAAGCTTGCCGTCCCGGTTAGCTCAATTGGTACAGCGACTGTTCCGGTGAAGCGGTGATCTCGGGTTAGAACCCAGGACCAGGACGAATTTTTCTTTAACTACAAAGTTTCTGAGAAAACTGTTAGCTTTCCATTGTAGCCGTATGGCTGCGCTCGGGTGGATGCCAATGAGTAATTACTCCCTTACCGTTAGGAATTGAGCATCGTCAAGAGAGTAGGCAGTTACTCTTTGTAAGCTTGTGAGCGGGTTCTACTATCACACAAAGTCTGACCTGAAGGAATCTCGACGGGGCTTGTGCGAATCTGACATATTCAATTGTCGTGAAAATTCAAAGACATAAATTTTATAATGCAACACGTTCTCCCTCTGGTTTCGAAGGGCTACCACCGAGTCGCTGCAGGTTGGTTTCCGATACCGAAGAGCTCGCTGCCTCGTGGGGCTTTGAAGATTAGTTCTGGGAGTCTTTTTTGAGTGAGCACAACGACGACCTCTCGTGGACCATGTCCTTGGTAGCAAAGGTGTCGTCAAATTATTTAGTGATGCACCATCAGTAGCCGAGCTTTGGCCATCCCATTAGTGAGAAAATCCCTGATGGGCGCCAGCACCTCAATAGATGCTTCCCCTCGAGTGGGGAAGGAACCATAGAGTAAGAACCGGAGTGACCTCGGGGCGATCTAAACCACGAATTTTTAGAAGGCGTGGAAGCTGAGAGTGAAGACTACTCCATTTCACTGCCCCTGTAGGGTAAACAATCTCCGAGACACCGATGAATGGTCCGGGGAAAGTGCGTTTGGATTACACCCGCTAGGCGACGGGGTAGTGCTGGCGCTCTGCGGAGGCCTGAAAACGAGATTAATTCTACTAGGACGGATTGCTAATAAACACACTGTCCTCACTCTCGCCCAGGCTCATATAACCCAAGGCTGACAACCAAACTTCTCCGCCCACAAATCCCATTCTTACCAGCTATTTTCTAGGGCATATCAGGAGAGCCTCCCAGAGCCCGCTCTCTCGGCTGTTGATTGCAATAGTACCTTTTCCCTTTATATTTTGTTTTCGACCTTCCGTTCAACGGTTGCCTTTTGTCCGCAGGTACCATGAAAGCATATTTTTACCTACTTTTAAATGCAATAACATAACTTATGTCTTCGCCTTCTAACAACTGCCGTTCACTTTTTGTCAGCCACGAGCGTATAATGATTCGGTACGTTCTTAGATATAAAATTTTGATTAGCCCAGGTATTTTGTGCGTCTTGCCTCGTCTGTGTACGCTATTCATTTTCAATATGAGAAGCCAAGTAGCACAGTTAGAGACTCCAACCTTGTACAAGCATAGTTCAACTGGTCCTTTACCTTGTAAACCACGTCTCAAAGCTCCAACTTTTTGGGGTTCACTAATCGCCGATGCACATGTCGTTGGTTGGTTTCTTATTGGCCTATCTGCCTACTGACATTCCTGCTTATTGGCATTCTGGCCAACTAAAAGCAGATGAACAGACCCGCAAAGGTATCAATCATCACAGCTGCAAGAGCACTTTCTGCGCGAAGTGCGATGCACTCCAACTGGTTAAAGATATGCTCATCAAGATAAATGACGGATTTAGCCCGCTATCACATCCTTACCCATGTAATCACTCTGCAGGCCCTCGTCTGATATATAGATTACCATCAATTCTTCCTCGCCATGAGGGGGAAACGTCTTATGCTGCCGGTTAGGACAAGTTAACAGTCCACATATCGTGTACTGCGACTCAATTGAAACAGTGCAACATACAGTGCAACAGTGCAACAGGGCCTCGAGGATAGTGCTCGCACCTGGTTTGAGAACCGAGAGGACGTTCTAATCTCGTGGCATGAGTTCCGTCGTCGGCTGCTGGAGGCCTACACAAGCGCTGATCGTCGCGAACGAGCTGAGCGTGCGCTACAATCCCGCATCCAGCTACCGAACGAAAGCGTTCAGATGTACGTCGAGGACATGACGCGCCTCTTTAGAAGAGCTGATCCGGCCATGCCAGAAGAAAAGAAAGTCCGCCATTTGATGCGTGGCGTCAAAGAACAGCGCTTTGCAGGCTTCGTGCGCAGCCCACCATCGACCGTCGCTGCATTCCTTGCCGAGGCAGCGACGATGGAAAAGGTTCTTCAACAACGTTCTGCGACTTACAACCGGCCCGTGCATGCTGCTGCAGTCACCGAATCGTTTGCCACCGCCGGGAGCCACCCTGACGATTTGCGCGAACTGATTCGCACCATCGTGCGTGAAGAGGTCCTCAAGTTTTGCAGCCCTTCGCAGTCTGCACTTGGCTCGATTTCCGCTCTTGTTCGCGAGGAGGTGCAACAGGCGTTCAGGGGTCCTACCGTCGAAACACCACCTCTGCCGGGAGACTACAGCCGCCCCACCTATGCCGAAGTTGCGAGACGCCCGGCTGCAGCTTCGCCACCGCCGATTCCAGTAACGCCTCCTGCACCGCTGTCCCCAGTTCCACCAGTCCCGTATTTCGACGATCGCCGAGCGCACTTGCGGAAGGCCGATGTCTGGCGCACATCTGACAACCGGCCACTCTGTTTTCACTGCGGAGAACCAGGCCATCTCTACCGCAATTGCTCTTATCGACGCCTCGGTCTGCAGGGATTTCGAGCCGATTCGCCCAGACCCCGGTTTGGCCACCGGCCTCCAGCCATTGAAGACTTCCTCGCGGAACAGCGACTTTCAGCCCGTGCGCCGCATCAGCCGCGCTAATCTTCTCCGAGACGCTCTTCCCCGAACCCGCACAGCTCCTCGCGAGCAGTACAGGGTCGCTCGCCGAGCCCTCGCCGGGAAAACTGAGACCAGCGACCTTCGGGGGCGAGGTCGCTGGGAGTCGCTGCGCTGAAGACCTCCCGCCGCCGCCGCTACGCTCCGACCGTGAACAGATAGCACCGTCATCTGACCGAGACAGCTGCGTTTCCTTGGACATACCTGTTCTTCTCGACGGTCACAGAGTCAGTGCATTAGTGGACACCGGGGCCGACTATTCAATTTTGAGTGATAAATTGGCGACTCTTCTAAAAAAGGTGCTTACGCCTTGTTCTGTAGTGCATCTCCGTACTGCCGGTGGTCATCTCGTTACTCCAAAGGGTATTTGCACGGCTCGCGTTCAGATTCAGGGATCTACGTTCGTCGTCAGTTGTGTAGTTCTGTGCAATTGCTCCCGCGATCTCATTATCGGCATTGACTTTCTGCGGGAGTATGGTGCTGTCATCGACCTCCGCGAACGAATCATCACCTTTTCGACCAGTAAAGCGACCCACCTCGCCGAAACTTGCCACCGCAGTGCCCCCCTTCGTGTTTCTGCAGACAGTGTCACGTTGCCGCCACGGAGCAGTGTTTTGGTTGAAGTCACTTGCAACGACTTGCATGACGCAGAAGCAGTCGCCGAGGCTAACCGTTCACTCCTGCTTACTCAAGGCATCTGCGCCGCTCGTAGTCTACTGACGCTTCGTGGTGGCCGGTCTGCGGTCCTGGTCACTAATTTTTCTAATGAGTACCGGCACCTTTTTGCAGGTACTGCTATCGCTTCTGCCGAACCTGTTACTGATATTCCCGTTTGTTTTGCGTCCGCGGCAGCCGGCACTGACGAACCTTCCCTTGAAAACGTCGACATAAACTGCCACCTGTCTCGGGAGCAACGCCTGGCTTTGGAACAGCTGCTGAAGGAATACAAGTCGTGCTTCGCTTCCTCCTCGAAGGTTCGTCAAACACTCATCACGCAGCACCGCATCATCACCTATGACGACGCTCGCCCTATACGACAGCAGCCTTATCGTGTTTTTGCTAAAGAACGGGCGGTTCTCCAAACTCAGGTTCAGGAAATGCTTGACGATGGCGTTGTTCAACCTTCCCAAAGCCCATGGTCTTCACCTGTAGTCCTTGTTAAGAAGAAGGACGGCACTCTCCGGTTTTGTGTCGACTATCGCAAACTGAACAGTGTGGCTAAAAATGACGTCTACCCGTTGCCGCGCATTGACGACTCGCTGGATAGATTACGGCGCGCTAAGTACTTCTCATCCATTGACTTAAAGAGCGGGTATTGGCAAATTGAAGTAGACGAACGGGACCGCGAAAAAACCGCCTTTGTGACTCCAGATGGCCTCTATGAATTTAAAGTGCTTCCTTTCGGTTTGTGCTCCGCCCGGCTACGTTCCAACGGATGATGGACACCGTCCTCACAGGCCTCAAGTGGCAAAGCTGTCTTGTTTACTTGGACGACGTCGTAGTTTTTTCGGAAACATTTGATTAACATCTCCAGCGCCTGCGGGCTGTCCTCGAAGCCCTCCGCTCGGCAGATCTTACCCTGAAGCCCCAGAAGTGTCATTTCGGTTACGAAGAGCTCAAATTTCTTGGTCACGTTGTGAGCGCTGAGGGAGTGCGGCCGGACCCCGAAAAGACTGCCGCCGTCGCACGTTTTTCCGTTCCGACCGACAAGAAAGCTGTCCAGCGCTTCCTGGGTCTCTGTGCGTATTATCGGCGCTTTATTAAGGCGGAAGCCTTTAATGTCTCATCGTTGTAAGCAGCAGTTGTCGACGGAAAAAGTCACGCTTTTCAATTGGTGGAAACAGTCGTGACGTCACAGTGCGCGAATTTCAAACTGGGCCAATTGTACTTTGGCTAGTAACCATGCAACCAATTGAAGGGATCGTTTAGTGATGCTCCAAGTAAGTGGGACTGAGCTTAGTTAATTGCTTAATTACCCAATTAGCCTAATTAGCTTTACTAGTCAGGCCATATAAATAAATAAAACCGATTAAGAAATTGGTCGAGCTCAGGAATCGGACTCCGGTCTTCGGCGTGAGAGACGAGCATGCTATCCACTCCGCCATGCCAGCTCGATGGTTTGGAATGAACAAAGGCGCGTCTAGTGAATACGGTGTCTTCACTCACTCTCATCCTCCTCCATTCCCTTCCGGCGAGGTTTATGTGTCCACCGACAAATGACAGACAGATACAATTCCTTTCCTCAAAACCCAATTTACCGACGAGCGAGGCGTAGAACCGAATGGGCGATGGCGCTCTATGGACTCCTTGGCAGCGTTGCAAGACGCTGTCGCGTTCCACTCTTAAAGGGCGAAGCTTAACATTTTAACCACACATCAGTGACCACACTTTAGGTCAAAAAAGTGCCCCCTGAATTTTGTCAGACAGTTACTGCGTAATTTCCTTTCCTCAAATACAATTTTCATTTTCTTCATTACGGCTCCTCTTTATCTATCCTCTTTCACTCCCACTTCCTCCCTTCCTCTACGGTGCGGTTCAGGCGTCCACCGAGATGACAGAGAATTACTGCGCCATTTCCTTTCCTCAAAAAGCGTTGCGTTCAAAGGGCAAGGTATCGCGCCGAACGGGTGGTGGCGTTCCGTGGACTCCCTGGCAGCGCTACATCGCGCTGTCGCGTTCCACTCCTAAAGGCGAAGCTTAAGCGTAATTAATTAGCAGTTAATTAGTATTCTGGCATTAATCAGTAATTAACCATTAATTAGTGATTTGTCATCACTTAGTAATTAGTACTCAATGATATGTGACGCCACCAGTGCCACAGCAACAGCGAAGGTGGTGCGCAAAACGCTTCCGCCTCTACCCACTTTCGACAGTCAAAGTGCCCCCTGACTTTTTTGCGGACTTTTCCGCGATTGCTGAGCCGTTGACGCGCCTCACCAGGAATACCACCTCCTTTGTCTGGACCACTGAGCAACAGACCGCTTTCTCAACGCTCCGCCAGCGCCTTCAAACACCTCCCGTTCTTGCGCACTTCGACGAAGATGCCGATACCGAGGTCCACACCGACGCCAGTAACATCGGTCTTGGCGCGGTCCTTGTTCAACACGAAGAGGGCCTTGAGAGGGTTATCGCCTATGCTAGCCGTACTCTCTCCCGTGCCGAGAGCAATTACTCCACGTCTGAAAAAGAATGTCCTGCGGTTGTGTGGGCCACCATGAAGTTTCGCCCTTATCTTTACGGCCGCCCATTCAAAGTGGTCACCGATCACCACTGCCTATGCTGGCTGGCAAATTTGCGAGACCCATCTGGACGCCTGGCACGCTGGAGCTTACGGCTCCAGGAATTTGACATTACTATTGTCTACAAGTCCGGCCGCAGACACGAAGACGCCGACACACTGTCGCGTGCACCAGTTGATGCTGCCGACGCAGCGCTCGGTGACGACAGCGGCTTCCTTGGTACTCTCACCGCCTCCGACCTATACTGACTCGGCAGAGGGCGGACTCGGACCTTCGCCCTCTCATTGACGCCATTGAAGGTAGTGATACGGCTATACCTCGCCACTTCTCTCGACGTCTTGGCTCCTTCTGTTTGCGGCAAGGTCTCTTGTACAAGAAGAACTCGAGAGGCAACGATAGGCCTTACCTTCTCGTCATTCCAGCCGACCTCCGGTCTGACGTTCTTTTCGCCTGCCACGACGAGCCCACGTCTGGCCACTTGGGCTTTTCACGTACGCTCGCCAGAGTGCGGAACATGTATTACTGGCCTGGACTTTCGGCTGATGTCAAACGATACGTTGAAAGTTGCCGAGAATGCCAGCGCCGGAAAACGCCCCCACTTAAGCCGGCGGGTTTTCTCAAGCCCGTTACTGCTCCTCGCGCTCCGTTCGACCAGATCGGCATGGACCTCCTCGGCCCTTTCCCCTTGTCGCAGGGCGGCAATAAGTGGATCATAGTTGCTGCCGACTATTTGACTCGCTACGCCGAGACCAAGGCGATCCCTCGTGGCACAGCTTCAGAAGTCGCAGAGTTTTTCATGCACAACATCGTCCTGCGACATGGCGCTCCTTCGCACGTGATTACAGACAGAGGGACGGCGTTTACAGCGCAACTAATCGACCACATCTTTCGGCTGAGCTGCACAACACACCGCAAGTCCACGGCCTACCATCCGCAGAGCAATGGCTTGACCGAACGATTAAACAGGACCCTTGCGGACATGTTGTCCATGTACGTAGATGTCCAACACAAAACTTGGGATGAGGTCCTGCCGTATGTCACCTTTGCCTACAACACCGCCTTGCAGGAAACTACGCGCTTCTCCCCGTTTCGCCTTGTGTACGGACGCGAAGTCCAGAGCATGCTTGATACCATGCTCCCGTGCCCACAGGATGACCAACTCGCCCCAGATGCCCAACAGTTTGCCCAACGTGCTGAAGAAGCCCGTCAGCTGGCCCGCGTGCACATCGGGTAACAGCAGAGCTCGGATGCGCGCCGTTACAACCTTCGCCACCGACAGGTTGACTACAAACCCGGTGACCAAGTCTGGGTGTGGACTCCTGTTCGTCGCCAAGGCTTGTGTGAGAAACTGCTCTCCCGCTATTTTGGCCCTTACAGAGTGGTACGGCGTGTGAGTGAGGTTAACTATGAAGTGGTTCCGGACGGTGCTGCGCAACCGCGACGCCGACAGCCCGACTCTGACATTGTGCACGTTGTGCGGCTTAAGCCGTACTATACACGGTGACGCAACCGTGCTGATGTTTTCGCGCGCTTCAGTTGCGGCAGTTTGCTTGTTTTTTTTTTGTTTTTTTTTTGTTTCACCCTTACGTCGACAGCGACAGCGCTCTTTTTTTTTCATAAGGGGGGAATAATGCCACCTAGTCTTGGCAGGTGGCGCATACGAAGTAGGGCGACGACGACGAAGTAGGGCTCGCGCCGTGTGGAGTCTGTCGCTGTTGTTGCCCCAGCTTGCCTGGCCTTCCCTTTCGCGCCTGCTAATAAAGCCCCCCTTCGTCAGCAAGTACGTTACAATATTCTATTTGAACGCCCAGCGTATGCCGGAAAGCGTGCTTACCTTGAACATCATACCGAGTGATTCATTCTAGTGCTTCTAACAGTGGACTGCGGTCTACTAGATAACCCTTACACTGTCATTGTATCTCATTTTGCTCTCCCAATGCAGTGAACTTTCACAGCTCATCTGTACTAAATTGCAACCACCCACTTACTATCTTCTAGATTTACTTATTGATGCATCTCAACTAACATTCAATGGTCGCATTTATTTTTAATTCCTTTCATTTGGTATTTCCTGCGCCTTTTTACTTATTTCTTTCTCTGCTTCATTGCATTCCCGACGCAGAGAACCACGCCGGCTGAAATCTCTGCTTTTCATTAAAGGGCTTCTTTCTCTCTCTCTCACGTATTGCCACCTGATGGAGACACACTTTGTACGTCCACATCTAGGCGCGTCGAGAATGACTACAGGAGAACCGTGTAGAAGATAGCTCTGCATTTTGATCAGCGCTAAGAACGACAAAGAAGAAGCAAGGGACCGACACATGGGCTGAATACGCACTAATCCGAAAAACATGGGTTTTTTAGAAGCCCGAAGGAAGGCATGCGCAGGCGCATCAAAACAAGAGAATAACGCACGAAAACAACATCACAAACATCATCACTTGATTGTATACTTTTATTCCAGCTCCTCTGCCAAACTTATGCACTTTCCTTATGTATTCCTGATGGGAGGTCCCCCAGACAGTTTTCACTTTGGGACCTCCTACTGTACTAACTTTTTTATGAAACTTACAACTCATTTGTATTTCGTTTTAATAAACCTTCAAACCTTCAAACGTAAGCGGCAAGCTGTTAAGACTGCAAGAGCCAGTTGTGGATAGTTTAGTACTACAGACCTAGTCATCCGACGAAGCAGAAGACGAAACACCTCCTCTCTGGAATGCCGAAAACCGACTCTGCCGCCGCTTCCACCACGCTAGCGCAAGACGCACATGACAGTCCAGCGAGGAATATGGCGAAGCCCAGGATTTTCTAATTACAAAGGTTGATAGGGTGCGGCGCGGCAGATGGTTTTGCGGAACGTAGTGTGCGCAACCTGGCGGTGCGATATGCCCTCGCAGTTTTTGAGCGTTTGGCAGTAAGGCTATTGATGATAATGATGAAACCAGGCAGCCCACAAGCCCAAGTAGGTTCCCGTGAAATGAAAAAGAAAGTGACAGCTATTCTGTATCTGCACGGAGTTTGCCATAGCCGCAGAAAAGTGTAGGTCAGGTATGGCATACAGGTGGTTTTCACCGCAGACCACATGGTCGGCAGGGTGTCTGGTCAGGGTGTCATGGTCGGTCTGGAAGCTGTTGGACAGGTCTATGAAAAATGCAGCACAATGCAATGTGGAACATGCTAGCAGATTCGTGTCACGGAAAACAGTGACTGCAAACTGTGTACGCTCTTATGTGTGAAAGTTTATTTCGTGTTCTTAGTGTTCCCAAACCAAGTTTGCAACAAACTAAGTTTTCTGTGACCATTAAAAAACCAGTTGAAAGAGCGTCTTCAAACATCCCGAACCCGCCCTCCTTTGATGAATCTTCACGGCCAACAAACGAGATGGCGCCACCGGTGCAATCGCTGACAGAACAGCTTAATTTCTTTCGCCGTCGCCGTAGAGGATGCGAATATGCGACTTTCTTTTATCGATTCAGGCAAGTAACCCAAACAGATGTAGAATGAATCAATTCTATCAATCAGAATGGCATTACAGCCTGCTGAAGTTAACAATCTTATCACATCTGGAAACATGAGAGGTCTTAAATGCTTCCATCTGAGCATAAGATCAAGTCGTAATAAAGAAGACATACTTAATATTTTTCTTGAAAACTTTACCTTCCCTTTTGATGTGGTCATGTTAACGGAAACGTGGTCTACAGCAGAATGTGATGCTATAATTGATGCAAATTATAAAACCTTCTTTTTGAACCGATCGAAAAAGCGTGGTGGCGGAATTCAATTGAATATTAGGAAGTGCTTTCAGTGTGACTTACTTGATCAGTTCGCTGTTATCAATGACTACATCGAATGTCTTGCCGTAGTTAGTGAGCCCTACATTTTCGCTGTGATTTACAGGCCGCCTGTTGGGTGCATGAACAGTTTCTTTCAATTTCTTGAAACCTTACTTGATTTTTCAAATAAGAATGACTACACAACAATCCTGGGAGGTGATCTTAACATAGACCTGCTTACCTCGTCCACCTCTGAGCAGTTATTACAAACAACACTCTTCTCGCAAGGCTACAGTAATACGATTCAGACTCCCACAAGGATAACCACAAAATCATCCACACTGATAGATCTATTCATAACAAACCTGCCTAAGCACGAAACAACAGCAGGTACAGTTTCATCAAATATCAGCGACCACTTGGCAATAGTTTTACTCTGTAAAACAACACCTAAACGTACGAATACTGTATCACTTCCAAGCAGAAAAATTCAAAACATCAGTGAGTCTACAATATCCACTTTTCGTAGTAAACTTATACAGACAAACTGGAGTGATGTTTATAGCACAACATCAGCTGATGATGCATATAATAACTTTTTAAATAAATTAATAGATGCATATTCGCAGTCGTTCCCCTTCATTACTGCAAAAAAAATCAAGAAATCACGTAAACCTTGGATTACCAAGGAGTCCTTGAAAATGATAAAAAAGAAAGACAAACTCTTCCATAGATTTCTAAGCACGCGCGATGCAGAAGATTGGAAAGCGTTCAAAAAATATAGAAACAAAACAAATGCCATACTGCGGAAAGAAAAACAGCGGTATCCTTACCTATTCTTTGAGACGGGTCATACCATAAAATCTGACGTTATGTGGAAGAAATTAAATGAGCTACTTAATCGAAACCCTCATAGTCAGAATACACATGAATTAATTATAAATGACAAAGTTATTTGTGGACAAGAGCTAGCTGAAGAATTTAACAACCATCTAGTCAACCAGATTACTAGTGCTCACTGTGTAGAAGCAACGGGAAATATTGCTAGAAATTTAGACAGCATCTTTTTTGTTCCCACAAGTGAAAGTGAAATCCATGATGTATTTAGTTCTCTTCGTAACAGTTCGGCGCGGGACATAAACGATCTTCAGCTAAGGCCTATAAAAGGTGCACTTGACTTGCTTACACCACATCTCACTCATATCTACAATTTAGCTCTCTCCACAGGCGTTTTCCCAGCAAAGATGCAAATATCTAAAGTAATAACAATTTTCAAAGGCGGTGATCGCAACAATTTATCAAACTATCGCCCAATATCCTTGCTACCTATCTTTTCAAAAGGACTTGAAAAAGTAATTCATATCCGCATCATCAATTTTTTTGAAAAGCACAATTTGTTAACACCGACACAATTCGGCTTTCGCAAAGGCAAATCCACAGAACTAGCATTGCTCACACAGAAAGAAATTATACTAAAAGCATTTGAAGAAAAAGAAGCAGTAGTTGGCATCTACATTGATTTTTCTAAAGCTTTTGATCGTCTTAATCACACAACATTACTAAAGAAACTAGAAATATATGGAGTAAGGGGAACACCACTAGCACTCATAACTTCATATCTACAACATCGAAGGCAAAGCGTTTCAATAGATAACAACATGTCATCATACAGACCTGTAACCACCGGCATACCTCAAGGAAGCATACTTGGCCCCCTCCTATTTAACATATACGTAAATGATATCACATCTGTTAGCCCTGTTCCACATTATATATCCTATGCAGATGACACTACCTTATTATTCCACGAGCGTAACTTTCAATCCTTAGAGGCTGGTATTAACGCGATCCTTCAAGATCTCTACCAATGGAGTAAAGCGAACTCCCTGGACATTAATACGAAAAAAACAAAGGCAGTCATGTTCACTCCCAGGCAATCGAAAGCACCACACTTCTTAAATATCACATTAGGATCCGAACCAATAGAATTTGTTGATTCAGTTAAAACACTTGGCGTATATCTGCACAAAAATATGCTATGGGACACTCACGTTAATTATGCTATAACAAAAATATCTAAATCTGTCGGAATACTAGCGAGGTTCCACTCTTTCCTGCCACAAGCAATTAAACTGCACATATACAATGCCTTGATTTTATCACATATAAGTTACTGCTTTCTTGTTTGGGGGAGAACAACCATCACAAATCTAAATCGTTTGCACGTACTCCAAAAAAAATCTATTCGGCATATCGTAGGGGTCGACTCGCAAGCCCACACAGGCGAATATTTTATGCAGCTTAATGTAACAAGTGTACATAATCTATACCTATATACATTGGCAAAAAGATACAAACAACAACTTCGTAACAGCCAGCAAGAATTAAAATATATGGCACAGTTAACTCGAACAACACATGTACGTGATGCACGCTTTTCAGAACCTTGGAAAGTGCCTTATTCCCGGACAAATTTTGGGCAACAAATGCTACGTCATTCATTACCAACACTTTTAAACAATCTTGAACATAACGGAATTGACATTAACCACATTAGTATTTCAAAAATTAGGTCTTTCCTGTCGGAGCAAGCATCAGACAACCCATACTAATTAGTGCACCTGAAATATTAACATGCAATTCTGTTGCAAAACCGTTTGCCTTTATGAATATGTACCTATGCACTTTCCATTCTGTTTGTAAATTACTACAGTTTATTTTGTTTTGTCTTCGTACTTGCTGTACATATAAAAAATTGTTTAAGTTCCACAAGAGAGCTTTGCAAAACCACTCTATATTGTTTAACCTTGTACGTTTTGCTTGCTTTGTTTCATATTTCCATATTCCACGCGTATGTTTTATATAATGTCCACCTGTGTGTCGTCACTGCATGACATGTAAAAGGGGGCTTGAGCGCAATCAAGTGAACATGTTTCACTTTTTGCTCGAGCCTTCTCCGTTGATTTCTTTCTGACGGAAAATAAACTGCATTTGATTTGAATCAATTCTGCCGATCAAATGCCATTTCTGTGCGAAATTTGAGCTCGAACAATGCGCCCGTTGAGCTGGGAGAAGCATTCTACTGCGTGCGTTTATTTGCGCAACATGCGATAGAGTGCCCCCGAAAATAAGAATCACTCACAGCACTTTGTGAAGCAGGCAGATTAGTCTCAACAGGGATGTCTTGAAATGAAGATCTTCGAGAATGAACGACAGGCTCTTGCGAAACAGTGAATCAGGTGCGGGGTTCGGACACCTAACGGAATGTTGCAGGTAAAGGAGGTTCCGGTCCCGTGGCTGTTGGCGTGGAGCTCATATGCCATGGATAACTTGCAGAGCCATATGCAAATGGCGTGTTCAAAAAGTCGAAGTCCTCGTGCCCTTCAGGAACTTTTGCTTTTAAAGATCTAGTCAATTTGGAAGCATTCCATAGCTTCCCATCATCTAGACGAAAAATAAAGGGCCCTTTTGGTCAACAATCTTATTAGGTCCGGAGAATTGTTGGTCTCTGTTAAAACGAACTACCGGTCGACGGACTCTGCCATAGCCACCAAATTGGAACGAAGAATTTTTGGCAGCTTCTGGCTGTTCCGTGTACTTCTTGGAATATCCCCATTTGTTTTGTACTCTCCCGCAACTTATATACAGCTTCATAAGGATTTTGTTAGAATTACTGCACACTAATATGGGCCACCACAATAAACAAAAACCTACACAAACTGTCAGTACTGGAAAAAAAAAGATGCTTAGAATAATATATGCGTTACCCTACGGACAAACAACCAGGCACTTGTTTACCACATTCAGCATTGCAAACGTCCAGAAAATCTCTAATTACAGGTCAATTAAATCTTAAATAACTGAACAAAAAGCCTACTTAAACACAATTACCCACTTAGCCTCACTTCAGCATTTCCAGACTCCATACCCCCGACGTCACAAACCACACTGGTCTATACCTGTTACACGAACAAATTACGGACACCAAATGTTTAATTACCGTCTCCCGCTACTTTTAAACATAATTATTGACTCAAGCGTTGATGTCCTTCATGTTCCATTTTCCACCGTGCGTTGTTTTATAATTGAAAGCATGTAATTATACTCATTCCTATTCATAAGCAGCACTAACACCACTTTTGGAATGAAGCCTTGCATTATGTGTTATTTTGCTTTACTATATGTGTTAATGTTGTATTACGTGTTGTTAATTATTTTGTTGTACTTTCCTTTTTGTTTCGGCTGCATGTGTGCAGTAAGTACAGAGCACAATGTTTCTTGCTGTATGCCGCTGCCTCAGAGGTGCTGAGAACTCAGTCAAGCGTCCGCGCTTTTTTTCTCACCATCTCCATCATTTCTGTTATGATGGAAATAAACATTATTATTATTATTATTATAACGAAACGATGGACAGAAATACAATGATATCCAATCGAGTTCGGTGAGCTCTGCCATGCAACAAATGTGATGGAGCTACCCCGGTGGTAGCATGGGGAGTAGCCCTACAGATACTAAGATATTCTTTAATTGCTGTCTTGAGAGCACGACGCTCATGCGAAGCGATTGCGGGAAAACAGTTTAAAGTGCAGTTAAATCTCTCAATCTGGCCATTTGCTTGAGAGTAGCATACAGAAGAATGGGTTAACTTAAAACCTTTGCGCTCAATGAATACAGCAAACTCTCTTGTCATGAATTCAGGATCTTGATCAGCGACAATCTATTCTGGATGTCCCGCTCGCCCCAACACTTCCGAAAGAGAATTATTTACTACTGCAGTAGTCACTTGAGTGGTGAATTAATTTCAGGCCAATTCGAGTAGTAATCAGTAATGGTGATAGCATGTCGACTGTTTGATGGAGCTCTCTCACATGGACCAGGAATATCCAGGGCCACTCTCTGCCAGGGACGCTGAGGAAACTGTCGCGATCACAATATTGTGGAACGTGGGAAAGCATGGCAAAACTGCGTTCTGCGCCACTAACGGCGCACCCTCGCTCTTTCGCCCCTTGCAGGCATCTGTGTACCGCCACTGCTCGCTTACGCGCGCTCTACCTAAATCGGAACTGGCACCAGGGGCCGCATCGATATCTGGCAAGCATCTGCCTAAGCCGCCGATGGGTGTCCCCTTTCGCGGCGCAACGGTTCTTGGAAGCGTGCAGTTATGCTTTCTGTTTATTCTCGGCCTCCTCTCAAGCGTGACCATCATTTTCAATGCGCAAGCGCTGAAAAAAAACGGGCCACAGCGCTTCGAATGCAGGGATGACCAAACTGCTTCTGCTCTCAGAAAGCATTGGTATACCAAGCCCTTCGCAAAGATGTGGTTACGCTAAACATTGGCGAAAAGGAGGTATGCTATCGATTCTGCGCGTGAAACAAAAAACAAAACCATAACAATAATCGGCAATAACTCTCTCAGCTGCGCTCCGCGTGTCCATCACTCTGCAATGCTAATGCCCCAATCAACTTCGCGTCGATGGTGCTTTTTGGTTGTAGTTAATCTGCGGAGGGCAAGCAGGCTTCACAAGTTTGCATTTCGGGGAAGCGTCACTCACAGTGCTCACGCAGCGAAGCAAAGAACACGTCAATGGAGGCCCTTTTCCCTTTACGCAGTCGCTGCTCCGCAAAAGCTGGAAACTATCTGTTTCGCCCTTCTCAACGGCTCGGGCAGATGCTAGCCGGATATCGAAGCGGCATCTGGCGCTGGTTCCTATCTACGTCCGCCGTGCGAAACGTAGTAGTCAAGGTACAGAGATATTGCGAAGAACCAGAAGGAGCGCGCCGTTAGTTGGTGCAGAACGCAGTTTTGCCACGCCTTTCTACGTCCCGCAATATTGTGATCGCGACAGTTCTTTTCGTCTTATGCGATTGTACCCCAGAGGTGAACAGTCGTTTCAACGTTTCAATAATTAGATCTAGTGCAGATGAACTCGATGACGGAACAAGAGTGGATGTACAAACTATTTCTCTAAAACCAGTTGAGGACAACCAAGTTGTGAAGTTGACAGTTGTATTACTCTGCTCGAAAACATCTGTTTTTACCTGTTTTCCTTTTTTCCCTTCATTCTTGTCAGTGCGTGCGTTCCTCCCTCTTCTGTGCATGATTTGACGTCAAATGTGTGTATATAGTCATGTTCCTTTTCAGATTAAACAGTTGTTAGAAAGCGCTTCGTCCTGTGTATTCGTCCCTTTTGCTTGTTTTTTTTAGCGCTCACCAATTCCATCAAGATTCCTGGACTTGAGCCTGCAGTTTTCTCCTTGAAGTGTGTGCTGGTCTTTCGTGCCTAGGGCTAACAAACCGGTGCTGCCATACGGTTCCTCGCACTCGAAACTTATTAAAAGAGGAATTCACATGTGAAGTTTCAGGAGTGCACTTAGCAAATCCTGTCTACATCAAACCGACCGCAGCTTTAGCAACCAGGTGGACAGGCTATCTGCTTGTGGCTACCCGCGTCACGTGCTTTCATGTGTAGCCGATGTGTTGTTGAAGAAATTGAAATGCTCCCCGAGTCCTGAATGTCAAACAAGAAAGCGAGTAGCGGCCATTCCCTATATCCACAAGGCATCACATAATTTGAAAAGTGTTGGAAAAAGAGTAGGAGTGGATGCTGTTTTTTCGGCCCCCGTTAAGTTATCAAGCTTTTGCATGCCTGCCAATAACCCATGGGAAATAATCTCCGACTGCCCGAAAAATCATGAGTGCAAATTTGTGAAGTGTAAAAGAAGTGTTGTGTATTCCACTCCTCTCACTTGTAACAGCTTTTATATTGGCCAGACAGAACAATGCATAAATAATAGGCTCAGGTAGCACCGTAACAATGTCGATAACAAAGAGTCTCGTAACCTCAGCATGCATTGCCGTGAGTGCGATTGCTCCCCATAGTACACCCTTAGCGAAAAAGAGGATGTGCTAAAAATGCATTTCAAACGTATTGTATTAATTTCATATTTATTTCGCATTTTTTTGTCCCTATGCTTAAACTGCAATACGAATGCTTTCTAAGTATACTAGGAATAATATTTTAAACGTTCTTAAATATACGTGAAAAGTACATTTTTGCCCGCTTAGCATATTTATAATGCATTTAAAATATAATAAAAATATACATTAGAAATATACTAAAAATATACATTTAATACATTTAAAATCTGTTTACTCGGGCTTAAAAAAATTCTACTGGGCGGCTCCATGGAATGACACGGGTTAATTCTTCAACTGGAGAACAAATCGTACACGGGTATTAATCAACAGGAGTCTGATATTATAAGGTCACGTGATCGAATGGGAACGGCAGATACCTACACACAGCATACGAAGACGACAGCGACACAGCAAACAACAAATCCTACGACAAGCGCTATACTTGGCTTGTGGTTTATATACCCAGCGAAAGCGACGCACTATTTTGCACGGTGAGGCCTTTTTTTGCGCAAATACTGTGGGCTGCCAAATTATCGCAGAAGTACCCTACTGGTCGCGTTCGAATCTGGGGTTCATTGAGAACGGAATTGCTAGTTGAAACTTGCGTCAGGCACAGGTCAGGAGTCGAACTATCAACCAACAGATACATGGGTGTGTAAGGGAGCCGGTCTGCCCTGCCAGACGGGGTCCTTTCCGCTGGCTTATTCGGACCCAGAAGTACCCAAGGCGCTTTTGCTGGTATAATGCTATCACGTTCTCACACGGAAATGTTCGAATGACATTGAGTGGAATGACATTAGAGAATAGGAATGACGTTCGGACTCGACGGACTGCCGCGGTGCTGCACGACACTTTCGAAACGCATTTGAAAGCCTCAGCTCGTTTTCAGTGTACAGCGACGACGACGACGGCGGTCACACTAGTCAGACAACGACAGTATATATCACGCTGAAGAACAGCATGTAATTATAGTGAAATATCTAGTTTACTATAATATGATTCCAGAGGGACACGTTTTTCTGGCCAACGACACCGACGAATCCGGTCGGCGGACGGTCAGCCTTGTCGGCGGCTGAGCGAGAGCACGGTGATGAGGCGGCGGTGTGTATATGCTCGCGCTTCTAAATGAGCGAAACGAACGGCTATATTTCACATGTGCACACCTGAACACTCACCAGCGATAAGCGCTTGCCAAATCAATTTCAGTCGACGACGGCTCTGTTCCCTTCCGCGACGACTAGGCCCAGCGAGTTCGCAGGGTTGGATCTGTGATTTCGGCGGTTGTGAAGAGCGAATCACAAGCTTTAGCGAATGCATATGGTCACCAGGTGTAGTTTTGGCAACAGTGACCTGAAATCAACTATTGCTTACATCGCAGGGCACGCGTACAATGAACGGGAATCGCCGGTGTGACCCAGACTGCCGAGCCGTGCTTTACGGCCAGCAGCAGTCGTCGCCGTCGCTAGCTTGTGGATAACAGTCGCCAGACATACTTCTGGATGAAGTAGTTTAAAAAAAAGTACTGGTCACGTCGGAGAAAGCCGGGGCAAGAAGCGAGAAGCTCCAGTCCTGCGCGATGCCAACAACCCGGCTTTCTCAGGCGTGCAATCGCATCATCGCTTCCCACACATTGTCGCACTGCGTAAACAAGCCCGAGTACAACCAGTAAAAAAGAAAACAGATTGTTTAATAGAACGAAAGCGCAGATTACGTTTTATGTTATGTAAACAAGCGATGTAAACAACAGTATGAGTGCAGTGGTCCTCATCGGCGCACTCCCGGGGAAATTTCATGCTGACGCGGTTAATATTCATTGGCGTAATATTATCTTCAAGCACTCCCTTAGAACACGTGTAGCATCGTTAGATGACATTCGGTTGGAAGGCATTCGAAGCGCCCGTGTAGCAGGGGTATAAGTGGTGTCACCTTCCTGCTAGAAGTTACCATAAACGAAAGGATGACAAAAAAGGGAAAGTTTTCACTCTTCGCTGAAACGTCACTTCGAGCCCTAGATTGTTCCACGGTAGCTTGAAGTGTAATGCAAATTTGTTTACGCGGACAACCCATTTGTTAGAATTTAAATATACTTCAGACGGATTAATTGCGTGTTTACGAAAGTACACTTTAAATAGATGGCCAGCACCAAAATGCGATCCCGAAACTCGATTTTGAGCATTAGATCGTTCAACGACAGCTTGTAGTGCGCTGCAAACATGCTAATGCGGACTGCCAATTTGCTAGAATTTCAGTGTTATTTGGATGAATTAATTGCGTATTTACGGAAGTACACTTCAAATACATTGACGACACGCAAATGCCATTTCCCGAAACGCGATTTCGAGCTTCAACGGCAGCTAGAAGTGTGCAAAGACGTTTAAAATGACTGCCCGTCTGTTAGAATTGAAGTATATTTCGGATGAATTAATTTCATATTTACGAAAGTTCACTTTTAATACATTGACAAGATGCTAAAACTGCATACATATACGTTTACAAGGGCTGCCCGTTTTCTAGAATTGAAGTATACTTTCGATGAATTAATTTCATATTTCCGAAAATACACTTTTAATACACTGACAAGATGCTAAAACTGCATACATATTTTTTCACGTATTTGAAAAGTGCTCGAAGTATGCTTTAAGTGAGGTATTTTTGGCACATTTTAAAAATATATTTCGAATACCAAGCATGAAATTTCAGGAACGTATTTCCTACACATTTTTAGTGCATTCATGAATACAGAATATGTTTAAAATACAATTTAAATAGCCCACCGTATATTCCAAACGTATTAGTTTTTGCTAAGGGCAAATATTACCGAGTCGTTGCAAAGAACAAAAAAAGACCAGCTCGGTCGTGAAATAATCGAGGCCTCGAATATCAAGAACTACAGGGATTGCTGTGTAAGTGCTCGATCAGTATCTTTATCACAAAAAGAATTTCCTTTCCTCAATTGCTCATCTATACTTGTGCTGTCTTGCAGGGTGCCTAAATGTATTTTGTGCCTAAATGTCTTTATGAGCACAGCGTGCCAAATAAATGCCTGTTGTTAGTTCAGCGCTGTATTGTCCGTTTCCTTCTTTCCTCTGCTCTCTTCTTTGGCCTTCGGCCTCGCGCTATTTCAATTACACAATGCATAACGAACTCGCCCACCAGTTCGTGCTTACATGTCTTGCTGACAACAGTTCTCTTGCCACTGTCTCAAGGCAGTTAAGTACAGGTCGTACAGGATACATCGCCGAGTGTTGGCACCTGTCGCAAAATATGTTTATACCGGTAGATTCTATTCTGATGAAAGTGGAAGTTGAGTTATTGTGCACAATTTCCTTGCGTCCTAACGACAGCTAAGTGTATTTACGAAACCGTGATGTCCTGTAGTACCAAGTGTGGAGCCGATAACTCTTTGGATGACCTTGTTGGCAAGCTTGGTAATATCAAATCTTACAGTTGGCCTGATGTGCACTCGTAAGGAATCCTTGAGAGGAGGTGTAGGGTAAGCGGTTACCGGCATATCTGGGGCGGTCCTTACCTTCACTGCCGCTGCTGGTTTAACCGCACACGCAGGAACCTTCACCAGCCTTGGCCGCTTTGAGGAACCAGTTGCTCTGTTTGGTTGCACCTCCATATTCTGCGGATCATCTGTGTTCACCTAGGTCGGCGCTGCATTGGGGCTGCCGTCCATGTTGCTCTGCGAAAGAGTCGGCGCTGATCAAGGGAGGACCCTGTCCGGCACCAGTCGTCGCAGTAGAAGGGGGCGACCAACCGGGCGTTCATTATCTTCTTTAGACTTGCTGCCTCATCGGCGCGAAGGCCGAGAGTAGCCCTACTAGGCCTAACAGTGGAGCCACATCGACATTTGACAGCTCCTACCCTGTGCGTCGAATCCTGAGTTGTCTCTTGCCGCGGGCGGCTGGGCTGGTCTTAACGGCTTTCTCTACCACCTTTATAGCCGCTAAATAGCAAGGGTCGCAGTAAAGACTCGAAATCGTCCAGGCGCAGAGAAACTGTGACACGCACCGAAACATCTTCTTCTTCTTGCGACCACAAGAATCACCTATATTATGAAAGTTCAGAGGCATATTACATGCCCAGAACGCGGACACCACGTGGAGTGAACACTTCCGTCGCGCTGCACCATATTGAACTAAGCTTTCTCAATGAGGCTCTTGCAGAAAAATGAGGGTGGAGCATGGGTTTTCGAAGTGTTTTCAAGCATTTTACAGCTAAAGGTCTACTCCACGAGAGAAACTCCCAAGTACAAGCGTGGCGCGCGTTTGACCTTCAGCCGGCGGAGCGAAGGTGTGTCTTGTGACGTCGTGCACGTAACCCGCTGCGGAAAGGCGTCGCAGCTGCGCTCGCTTGGAGCCTAACTTGTCGCTCGGAGCCTTGCCGCTGCAGTAAGACATGACTCACGGCGATTTAACAGCTGCGTCACCGGCGCCCGTCGCTCAGTCTAGAAAAGGACGAAGCCCGCACTGTTCCGAGCGCATCAAATCTTCGCCGCAGGCGCGAGGCTAACTATGCTTAACAGAGCTTTTGCTAGTATAACTAGGCACAAGCAATCCTTAAATGAGACTAATTTTTGTGTTCGTATTCATACCTTCGTGCGACATCCCTTCAGCTTTCAAAACATTACCATAATCATCAGCCTGACTACGCCCACTGCAGAGCAAAGGCCTCTCCCATGTCTCTCCAATTAACCCTCTCTATTGCCAGTTGCGGCCACGCTATCCCCGGAAACTTCTTAATCTCATCCAGCCCCCTAACTTGCTGCCACCCCCTGCTACGCTTGCCTTCTCTTGGAATCCACTCCATTGCCCTAAAGGACCTTCTTGCCTTCGCATTTCGTGCCCTGCCCAAGCCCATTTCTTCCTGTTGATTTCGACTAGGATGTCATTAATCCGCGTTTGTTCCCTTACCCACTCCGCCCGCTTCCGATCTCTTAATGTTACACCTAATTATTTTTATTTCCATAGCTCGCTGCGTTGTCCTTAACTTAAGCTGAATCTTATTCGTTAGCCTCCACGTTTCTGCCCCATAGGTGAGTACCTGTGAGATACAGCTGCTGTAGGTTCTTCTCTTGAGCGATATGGGTAAACTATCATTCATGATCTTAGTGAACCTGCCATACGCGCTCCACCCCATTCTTATTCTTCTGGTTATTTCGCTCTCATGAACCTGATAAGCGGTCACTATCTGCCCTAAGTACTCATATTCCCTTACTACTTCCAGCCCCTCGCTACCAATGGCGAACTGCTCTTCCCCTGCTAGATCGTTGAGCATTACTTTGGCATTCTTCATGCTATTTTTTAGACCCACCGTTCTGCTCTGCCTGTCTAATTCGTTAAGCATGCTTCACAGTTCATCTCCTAATTGACTTAGCAAGGCAATGTTACCATCGAATCGCAGATTACTTAAGTACTCTCCATTAACTCTTAGACCTAACCATTCCCAATTCAGGCCTCGGAATACCTCCTGTGAAATGGCGGTGACTAGCATCAGCGAGATCGTCTTGTTGTGCCTGACGCCCTTTCGTATTGGAATTTTATTGCTGACTTTATGCAGGACTATGTTAGCTGTCCAGTCGTGATAGATATCTTCCAATATTTGCATATAATACACTTCAACACCCTGATTGCGCATTGCCTGCATGACAGTTGAGGTATCCACTCAGTCAAATGCTTTGTCGTAATCAATCAAAGCTATATATAGGGGTCAGTCATATTCTGCGCATTTTGTTGCGGAAGCAACACTACGCTTGATGTGAGCGATTTCGCGGAGCCCCGGAAAGCCCCAACTGCATGCGCAAGGAGCGAGTGACGTAACTTGGCGCACATCTGGAGAGCAGCGCAGAGACGCCGCCGACTCCTACGCTGCGCGGGTGACTCGGAGACGCCGCCGCCGCTGCGATTGCCGCACCGTTGCTTCCGCACTTCTACTCGGGATGACCAGTGGTCAAACCAGAACCAATTTTTTCTATCACCTTATTGACAGTCTGAATACGGTCTGTTGTCGGGTATCCTTTTCGAAAGCCTGCCTGATCATTTGGTTGATTGAAGTCTAAGCTTGCCCTGACTTAATTAGCAATTACGCTAGTAAATACCTTATAAGCAACAGACAGCAAGCTGACCGGTCTGTAATTTTTCAAGTCCTTGATGTCTCTTTTCTTATGAATTAAGATATTGTTAGCGTTATTCCAAGCTTCTAGTACGCTCGAGGTCACAAGGTTTGGTTTGGTTTATGGGGTTTAACGTCCCAAAGCGACTGAGGCTATGAGGGACGCCGTAGTGAAGGGCTCCGGAAATTTCGACCACCTGGGGTTTTTTAACGTGCACTGACATCGCACAGTACACGGGCCTCTAGAATTTCTCCTCCAAAGAAATTCCAGCCGCCGCGGCCGGGATCGAACCCGCGTCTTTCGGGTCAGCAGCCGAGCACCATAACCGCTGAGCCACCGCGGCGGCGAGGTCACAAGGAATTGCGCATACAGGGCGGCTAGTTTTTCTAGCACAATCTCTCCTCGGGTCTTCAAGAAAGATGCTGTTACCTAATCCTCAAGAGCTGCTTTACCCCTTTGCATTGCTCCTAACGCTTTCTTTACTTCCTCCTTCGTTACTGGCGGGATGTCCCTTTGCTGTGTGCTACTATCTCTCTCATTAACGTTCTGATTGCATCTGGTACTGTACAGATTTGTGTGTAACTATTCAGCTATTTGAACTATCTTATGCATATTGCTAAATAATTTGACCTCTTTGTCTCTTAATGCATGCATCTGGTTTACCTATGCCTAATTTCCTCTTCGCCGCTTTTAGGCTACCTCAGTTCTTTAGAGCATGCCAGATTCTCTATATATTAAACTTCATCATGTCGGCAACCTTGCGCTTGTTTATTGACTTTGATAGCTCTGCTCGTTCTATTCTGCTTTTAAAGTTAGACACCATCATGTTTTGGTGTTTCTTAGTCACACCTTTCGTCTGTTGAGATAGCCTGCCGGTGTCCTGTCGGACCGTCCTACCGCCTCCTTCTACGGCGCACTCCGTAACAACTGCAGTGAGATTATCGGTCATTGTTTCAACATTACGGTCGTCATCTTCAGTTAAAGCGGAATATCTGTTCTACAGGGAAATCCTCAATTCCTCTACTTTCCCTCTTACCGCTAACTGACTTCTAATTCACCTTCTAATTATAATTCACTTCTAATTAACTGGCTTCTAATTCACCAGTTTCCTTTGTTCCCTCTTCAAGTCTAAGCGAACACGAGACCTTACCATCCTGTGCTCGCTACAACGCGCGTTTCCGAGGACTTCAACATCCTGTCCGATGACAGGGTGAGCGCACAGTATGAAGTCTTTCTTATTTTTAGTCTCGCCGTTAGGGCTGCTCCACGTCCACTTCCTGTTTTCTCGTTTGCGAAAGAAGGTAATCATGATCCGTAAATATTTATATCTGCGAACTCTACTATTAACTCTCCCTTGCTATTCCTTGAACCTGTGCCATAGTAACCTACCGCATGGTCTGCAACCTGCTTCTTGCCTACCTTCGCGCTGAAGTTGCCCATCAGTATTTTACTTTGTTCACGGCCAATTCCACGTCTTCATAGAAGCTTTTAACGATCTGGTCGTCATGAATTGATGTAGGCGTGTTAGCCTGCATCACCTACAGCTTCTAGCTCTTATTAAGACTAATTACGATAGCTGCCACCCTCTCGTTGATACCGTAAAACTCCTCTATGTTGCCAGATGTACCCCGATTGATGAGAAATCCAACACCTAACTCTCGTATATCCTCTAATCCACTATAGCGTAGCGCATAACCGCCCTTCAGTCCGCTATAGGCCTCATCTGTACTCCTAACCTCACTATGGCCTATGAGATCCCATTTAACACCCGATTTAGCACGTTTAACACTTTTTAACATCACATTTAACACGTTTTGGTGACACGACTCCGCAGAAATAGCCTAGAAATGATTTCGCATTTGATGTAAGCGCCTTTTGTAAAACGAGCTTTTGGGAAAGTTGATTGCTTAACTTGCACATAACTACAGCGCGAAAAAAGTCTACCACAAGAGAAGAAAAAAGACAATACAGGAACAAACGCTACACTCAATAGACCTATTTCACCAATGCACGGAAAATTTACATGCTCCACCGCACAAGCGCCCAGAATAGCTAATTAAAGAACGAATGAAGGGGCACGTGCCAACGGCAGCTTAGAGAATGTTACAAGGTGTGACACATTTTATCTTCTCGCGGAGAAAAGGACGTATTCCGGTCTGTACAAGTGAACTGAAGTATCGCTTACGCAATTATCGCCTCGTTTCATTATGTGGTATGCTTCGACTAGCTCAGTTCGTTCTTTGCTTTTATCGAGAATATGTGCACTATCAAAATGTGTTGAAGATTCGTTGCAAGACCTGCAATGCTCAGCCAAGCTCACATCGTTCTTCTCAAAATTTCGTCCGCGCTTCCTTATCCGGTCGTGGACGCATCTTCCAGTTTTGCCGACATAGGCTTTTCTGCGCGACAGTGGAATCTCGTACACCACTGCTTATTGGCAGTGTAGCGCATAGGGCTTGGCATGCTTTTTTCTGAATCCAGCTTTGGTGGTCTCCTTTCCAGAGATACGAGGGAATAGTTGGCCGAGCTTTACCGGAGCCCAAAAACGGAGTGGCACTCAAGCCTGATCGCTAATTTACTCAATTTGTGCGAAACTTTGCGCAGGCAGGGGGCGACTTCCGGTCGCAGGGTCCGCTCAGCTTTCCTTATCATCAGGGTCGTAGATTTATTCTTTGCATTCTTCAGGAGGGTCTAGCCAACAGCCGTCACGACCGACTGAGAGTAGCCTTAATCCAAAAATTTTGCCAATTGGCTATCAAAGCTGGCCTGCATTTCATGTTCGCACGATTTCTCAACAGCCTGCCGAAATTACATGAATTGCGGAATAGGTCGTCACGCGCTCCGTATACTCCTCGCAGCGAGCGACAGAAGTAAAAACCAGGAGGAACAAAACGACAAGATCCCACACAAAATTGTGTGGGTACCGGGGCATACGGGGGTGGCAGGGAACCAAGAGGCCGACAGGATAGCTCGAGGATACATTACTTTCCGAGCATCCGACGAGACCGCAGAACTCGCGCCAGCCCCCAGGGAATAATCGGCCATACTACAAAACTATAGAGGCAGAAGAATGCGATATCCCCGACCGCACAAATCTCTCAGCGGAGAGGAAGATGTCACTTAGAGACAATTACAAACAGGCTCTTTCCCAAACCTACATATACTAAACAAAATGCACCCTACGATATACACGGACAAATGTCCCTGGTGCGACGAAAAACCTACTCTATACCACATCACATGGGCCTGCCAAAACATAGACGTGGTCCCCAAAATACAAAACCCGAGTGCGGAGCACTGGGAGACTCTGCTGTCCAGCGACCGCTGTGAAGACCAACAAGGTCTGGTACAGTTGAGCTCAACGGGCGGCAGTGGCCAGCGGAGCCCTGGACTGAGGGCAACCGACCACTGATTAGAGGCGGACGACTTCGACAGAGAAGGCTCCTGGGTGTAGAACCAAGACGTCTCTGAAGATGCCCCCAAACAGCAGAAAAAACCATTAGTGTAAAGTTTTGCCTTCCTTCCTTCAAGTGCTGATTCGAGGCACAAGCTCACTATGCTCCGAAAGGATCTCCGTTCTAAGATGGGAAAGAGGGAAAGTCTCCGCGGCAGCCTCACGCGTGGAGCGAAAGGAAGCCGGGGGCGGCGTGAGCGCCCTCCCACGCAAACCTCCCGAACGACGCGCGTATAACAACGCGGGATAATTACACGCGGCCGTTACTATGGGGCAGGAGATCCATGTGCATTCCCACATCCCCCCTCCTTCAATCTGCTCTACGGCCGAGAAGCGACCGCGTTCACCGAGGGGTGTAGCGAGTGTGGGCAGCTAAACGCCGTTTTACTTTAAAACCAAGTAAGAAAAATTCCACCTCACAGCCACCGGCGGGATCGTCGAAGGCTGTGGACGCCAGGACAGGAAGGTGGAGCTGTCGGCCGGCATGGACGACTGTGGATTCAAAGGTGGAAGGGGGTCCATGGCCGTAGGTCCCGCTTTCGATGTTCAGTCGTCCAGGGCAGCTTTCCGAGGACGCGCGGGCGGCAGGCAGGCTCGGGCAGTTACGCCCGTGCCGTCCCGTTGCGTAGCGTACAGCAGGCCTCCACTCATCTGGTTGAACCGCTTGCTCTTGGCTCACCCTGCCTTCCTCTCGGCGGGGGTGGCAGAGGGCAATCGACCCATTTTCCATCTGTCGCCGAGGACTTGCGAGGCGTGCCCAGCGGGGCACCAAGCTGATCTCGTGGGCGAGGCCGCTGCCGCAGGTACCGGGAGACTGCACGGCGCCTTTCCTGCGGCAGCTTCCGCTGCCGTAGACATAACCCCTGGTTTCCCCGAACTCTCGCTCGCTCGTCCCGCGACCGACCGGAAGCTGTTTTTAAGCAGGAAATGCTTTTAGCTCCCGTTGTCGGAAGTGTGGTGACGTCACGCCGAGACCGAGAACCAACATCCGGGCACTGAATTCCACTCATCCGGGCACTGAAACGAGAGCATCCGGGCACCGCACGAGATTTAACGAGACTCTCTAAGCCTTCCTAAAGGACCGGCATACAAGCGCCGGTAGCTTCTCGCCGCACGGGCGGTGGGTTCCTCCCTTCCTGTACGGTGCGGTTCGGGTGTCCACCGAGATGACGAATTACTGCGCCATTTGCTTTCCTCAAAAAGCCTTGCGTTCAAAGGGCAAGGCATCGCGCCGAACGGGTGGTGGCGTTCCGTGGACTGCCTGGCAGCGCTACAACACGCTGTCGCGTTCCACTCCTAAGGCGAAACTTATTCGTAATTAATTAGCAGTTAATTAGTACTTGGTCATTTATCACCAATTAGTCACTAATTAGTAATTTGTCATTAATTCGTCATCAATTATGTGTGACGTAATCGAGTGGTGACGTCGCCAGTGTCACATAGGCAAAGTGGTGCGGAAAACGCTTCCGCCTCTATGCACTTTTGACAGTTTCGAACGCGCTGCATGCATATACATGGTCTGTTCTGAAAGTAGTAGGACTGGTTTTTTCGTGGGCGAACGGGCGGACGAGAGGTGGTCTGCGCGTGCAGGATCGTTGAAGGGGGATATTGGGAATGCTGTGGAAAATCGGCAGTCGGCTCAAGGCCGTTAAAAAGAGGAGGTCGCTTGTACTGTGAACCCCTGTCGAAACGTCTCGTCACGCAGAATCGTCGAGCGTTTACTGCATCAGCGATACGCGATCAAATTTTGAGTAAATCTTGGTAAAACGGGCAAAGAGACTCACAACATGATTAAGGAGGCCTACGGTGACGCTTCCATGGGTAGATCAGGTGTTTTTGATAGGCACAAGCTTTTCCGAGAATGTAAGGAAAGAGTGGAGGAAGACGACCGCTTGAGACGCTCTTCGACCAGCAAGACCAACGAAAATGTGTAGCGAGGGAAACATTTACTTAACAGTGATCTATCAGAATGATTGCTGATGACTTGAGCATTCCTCAAACCCAAGTTTTTGGGATCGTGACAAAAAACTTACCCATGAGGAAAGCGTGCGCGAAGTTGGTGCCGGGAGTGTTGTCAGAGGAGGAAAAGGCCAACCGGTAGGATCTTCTTCGTCATCTGAAGGAGGACCCCGATTTTTTGTCCCGCACAAGGCGGCAACGCTGTCTCAGCCCTCCTACAGCCTCGACTTGGCCCTGCCAGACTTTTTTCTATTCCCGAGAATAAAATCCACGCTCGAGGGGAAACATTACGGATCGGTAGAGGTGGTTCAGCAGGCCGTGACGAGGGAGCTAAACAGCATTCCGGTCCAGGCGTTCCTGGAGGCGTACGAAAATTGTAAAACTCATTAGCAGCAGTGAGTAGGTGCGAAAGAGTGCTACCTTGAAAAATTGTAATCGTTTGTACTATTCTCTTGAATAAATTTTGTTTTAAAAAATGAGTCCTACTACTTTCAGAACAGACAATGTACATTCTTGTCAGGTGGTGGTGGCGGTGAAAACATTTATAGTGTAATAAATTGTTTACAGAGAGGTGATTGGGGTAAGCCCTATTGGCCCTTTCCCCTAACAATACTAGGCGGAGCCCCTATTCCGGGGTCCCATTTGCAAGCAACGCCGCCCGCGTCCGGTGAACCAAAGCCTTTTGGTCTCTAGGTCCTGACAGCCAAGCAGGGCCGCCTCCCAGTCCTCTCTGGTGGGGTTGGGGGGGATAAATGGGTTTGACTGACACGCCCAAACCATGTGGAAGGTGTCAGCCACCTCCCCACAGAACTGGCACGTGTCATCAAAGGATGTGTTGAAATGTTTAAGTACCGCCGGGCACATTACAGTGTTAGTAAGAATTTTGATGAGAAGGCGCTCGTCAGCGCGATCCAGTCCCTTACAAGGGGCCGGGTAGCGCCGGTGCTCCTCCTTGTAGTAATCGGTGATGTGTTTGAATGTAAGGGCTAGACTGTCTCATTGGGAGTAGGCTTCCAAGGACAGGGAGATAGCCCGCGGAGAGAGTGCGCGGGCGGCCTTATGGGCCTGATCGTTTCCTTGGAGTCCCTGGTGACCGGGGGCCCAAATCAGGTTACGTGGAGTTGGATCTTCGCATCGGCCGCTATATTCTAGTATGCGCCAGGCAAGCGGGGGAGCTCAGCCCAACTCGTAGTTCCGACAGGCCCCTCGCGAGTCGGTGATGATGTGTTTCGACTTGGGAGTAGTGAGAGCCAGAGCAATGGCAATCTCCTCCGCGTGTGTTGCGCTGTAGGCTTTGAAAGTGAGCCCGTTGACTGTGGTTGTGTTGTCTACGACTGCGGCCGTGTACGACCCCCCGTGGTGTGGGCCGGCAACGTCCACGTAATACACATGTTGTTGGTTACCATAGTATCGCGCCAACGCTTCCGCGCGGGCCTGGCGACGACCGCTATGGTCTTCTTTGGACATGTTGTGGGGAAGGGGTCGGACCCGGAGGGCGCGTCTCCAGGGTTCTGGCACTCTCTCTCTTTCCTCAATATGGTAGTCATGTTTGATGTGTAGCCGGTCCAAGAGGCGGCGACCGGACGTGGTCTGTGCAAGACGCCTGTATTGGTTGACTAAGTGGGCTTCTCGAAGCTCCCGGAATGTGTTTACAACGCCCAAGGCCAGAAGTCGCTGGTTGGACGTGGTGACCGGGAGGTCGAGAGCCCGCTTGATGACTTTCCGGTGGATGACCTCCAGTTGGTCATCATCATGTTTGCGCAGGTGCAAGTAGGGAGTTGAGTAGAGGATTCTACTCGTTACGAAAGCATAGGAAAGCCGCAGTGCATCCTTGCTTCGTATTCCGCCCCGCTTGTTGGAAACCCGGCGGACCATGCGGCCCACCTGGTTTCCCACCGTGCGAAGTTTGGCTAGGGTGTTGTCGACCCTGCGTTGGTGGTGTATGAAGAGGCCAAGGACGCGCATCTCCTTGGACTCCCGGATCGGTCCCGAGGGGAGACTGATGGAAAGCGGTGTTGTGTCGCGAGGGGAGGGACGTATGTGCACAAATTCTGATTTATACGGGGCGCACTGGAGTCCGCAGTAGGCCGCGTAGTCGTCGACTAGGGTCGGCGCTTCTTGCAGGCAGGATTCCATGTGGCCCAGGTTACCTTGCGTGGCCCAGATTGTAATGTCATCCGCATAAAGAGCGTGATGTATCCCGGCCAAAGAAGACAATTTGGAGGGAAGATGAAGCATTGCCAAATTGAAGAGGAGGGGAGACAGGACCGCGCCTTGAGGTGTTCCCCTCGAGCCGATGGTGTATGGCCCGTGTTCCGCATCTGGTATGCGCCTGCGTCTCGTAGTGTCCGCGTACGCTTTGTGTTATGCCCTTAAACATTACATGCTTACTCTACTCTCGGTTACGGTGGAGGCAGAGATTTTTCGGCATGGCTGCTCGGCAGTCACAGGGGGCTCTCGGTCTGGAATGCGGCTACCCTCCAAACGGCCTGGCTCTCTGTGTTCCAAGCAGCAACGGTCGTCGCAGGGTTGGCTGGTTTTCTTCCGGGCACTCTGTGAAGCCTTGCCTGTAGCTGCAAGGCAGTGTTTTCTTTCTAGTTACTTTCCCAACTTACACTCTTATTTTGTTGTTGTTGTTGAAGGTAATCTAACCCCGCTCCGTCTTTTCCGAAGAGAAAGCGTGTGCTTGCTCCGGAAGCCACGGTGTGAAATATGGAAGGGGTGTTCCGCCCATATCAAGCAGAAGAAACTACTCCGTGCGCGGTGGCTTGAGATAGTTACGCCGCAAGTAGTAAAGAGGCGCTGGGCTCTGTTGTCGAGCCTTGCCTCTCGGTACGGCTGCCTGCTGGCGGGGGAGAGTGTTCTCCACGCGCCACTCGTTCCCACTGCCAAAGTAATCTTTGAGGTCACAGACATGCACCGGTCCGGCGGTCGGTCTTAGCGTAAAGGCCGCCAGCCTGTAGACGAAAAGAGAAAGTTTTTCCCGAACTCGATACGGCCCCGTCCATTTCGGCGCCAGAGAAGCAGAGAACTGCTAACTGGCGTCGCTGAGAAGGTGACTTCGCATCAACACCAGATCACGCGGTCTGTAGTGAATTTGCTGGTCAGAGCGGTCATACTACTCTTCCTGGTGGGCCCGAGCAGTGCTCAGATTCCGGCGAGCTTTGTCTAAAGCCTCAGTCATCCTTGCGCACAGCCCCGTCGCGTAGTCGGCGCGTGCCGACGAAGCAGTAGGGGTGTTGCTGCGAACCTGTAAAGTAAGTTCTACGGGGTTCGGCGGCTCCCTGCCGAGGTTGAGAGCGGCAGGTGTGCACCCAGTCGAGCGGTAAGCGGTCAACCTGAGATGGAAACCCAATCTCGAGGTGAGAGGTGTTCCATTCGCTGTGCGTCTCTGCATATGCAAGGAGAATCTGCTTGACTTTGCTGTTCACGCGCTCCGTGGGATTCACCTGGCCGTGGTACGTGGTTGTTCTCCTGTGCTTAATGCCGAGGGCCACACAGGAGTCCACGAAGAGTTTAGCTGTGAAGTACGACACATTGTCCGTGATCAACTGCCCGGGGTAACCGAATCGTGTGAACACCTCGGCCACCTTCCCCGTGATTACGCGTGCCGTCAGCTTTCGAAGTGGTAACAGTTCCACCCATTTACTGAAATGGTCCGTGACAACGAGCATAAATTGGTTACCACTCGGAGGTAATGTTTCATAACGTCACAAGCCGCAAATTGCACAGGAACCTGGCTATTGATCGACTGCTTGACCCCGCGTGGGCGTCGACCACGCGGCCTGACCATTTGCCACATGTCACACGAGCGGGCGTAGCGAATCTCATCCCGCTCCATGCCAGGCTAGGTAGCGAGGCGGCACAACTTAAAATAAGTCTTAGGGCCACTCGCATGCCCAGCGGTACAAGTGCCATGAAAGCAGCATAAAGGAGCTCCTCTCAACATGCGTGGAAAACCTACCTTGAAGGGCTCGTGTGTAACCTTCTCGGAGGGGATATCTCTCAGCAGAATACTATCAGAGTGGAGCAGATAGGAGTCCATCGTGCTCACATCATTACCAGCTGTGTTCGAGCGGCCCGCACGCACAACAGTGCCACTTGCCTTCATGTGCGCCGCGGCCGCGCCGCCCGGATCCCTGAGCCCGTCGAACACTTTTCTACAAAACGGATCCTACCGCTGTGCCTCCAATAGTTCCTTCCTGCTTAAAGCGCTCAACATTGAACTGACGCCTTCCAAGCGGTTCGTGCTTTCGCCCTGAGAAGGTGGGTTGTCCCATCCCTGGAGCGCTGGGTGAGCTTCACGGCAGTCGCGCTGCTCTGGCTGTCGGGCGCGGCCGACTGGATAGTAATACTTCGCACGCCGTCAACGGGCGCGCGCGAAAGTGCGTCCGCCACCACGTTCTTCTTGCCCCTCCTGTAGTGCACAATAAAGTCGTAATGCTGGAGGAGAAGCGCCGATCGCGCTAGGCTTCCGCTCGGTTCGGCTTACTAGTCGAACTTCCGCAGAGCGAAGATAATCGCGAGACATTATTTTTCTATCCCGGAATAGTTATTCTCTGCGGGAAATAATGAGCAGCTGGCGAACGCCACCGGTCTGAGGCTACCATCATGCTCTTGAAGCAGAACTGCCCCTAAGAACAGGTAACAAGCGTCCGTGTGGATCCCAAATTCCGTGTTCAGGTCACGCAGAGGTGGCGTAGTGCCGCATTTTGCTCGGGCCCCCGATGCCACTTCACACCTTTCCTCAACAACGTCGTTAAGGGGGCTCGCAGAGCTGCGCAATCTCGGATAAACTGACGATAAAAGTTCACCAGCTCCAGAAAGCGTCTCTGTCCGCCTATGTCTGCCGGCGACGGGAACTGCAAAATAGCCTGAAACTTGCCTTCGCACGGTAGAAGGCGTCCTTTTTCTTGCGTAAACCCCAGCAGTTCTATTCGGACCGTCGCTATCTGTGTCTTGCTCCGGTTCAGAGTGATTCCCGTAGGCCTCAGCCTCTCTAGTACATTTCTGAGATGGCCTAAGTGCTCATCAAATGTTGCCGAATACACCACATTGTCATCCCGATAAGCAAGAGCGTGCTGCCACTTACATCGACTCAGATGCGGTCCATCAGACGCTGGTACGTCTCTGTACCAGCTGCCTCTGGCACGCTGGGCGCTCAGACCAGGCCGAACGGCATTCGGGTTAACTGTAAAAGTCCTCTGTGACAAGTGAAGGCACTCATCTCCCGGTCACTGCGAGACATCTCCACCTGAAAGTATCCCCTGCTGGCATCGAGTGAAGTAATTCGCTTCACCATGATTAGGCACGATCGAGGGAATGCTCGGAAGTGGGCATGCGTCCTTCCTTGTCACCTCGTTCAGGCGTCGGTAGTCCACACAAAGGCGGGTAGTTCCATCCTTTTTGGGCACCAGCACCACTGGAAACCCCCCATGGCTGTTTGAACGCTGTACAAGTCCTGTGTCGAGAAGTTCTAAAGTGGCTGTTTAGGCTTGTTGGTCAGTGATCATGGTTAAAGAATGCAACGCGAAAAGACAAGGACAAACGATGAAGTGGACAGGACTGGCGCTGACTACAAACACATTTATTCAAAGAAACGAGCAGCTTTTATAATACCGTCCAAGACCGACGTGACCAGATAAAGCAGCAGGCGTGGCAAATCTATCTAACACTGATACACATCATTGCACACAACATGGAAGTACCAGCACATCGAGGCGACGCAGCGTCACCCCGGTGCCTAAAAACTGCATGGCTAAATGACCAGAATGAGCCAAAAAAAAAACGATTAACAAAAGAATGAATTATCGTCTACTGCTGTCCACTCATCGTGATGCAATTCGCAGACACAAAGAATAAAAGCCCAAACAAAACAATACCGCAAAACTGTGTAAAAGTCGAAGCAAAGCAAAGTCAAAGAGACAATACAACAAAAAGGAACGCTACGCGAAAGCTGTGTCAAATGCTGAAAGCCATACAGAGTCTAAGAAAAAGTTAAAAAGTTCTAAGGAACATGTCAAAAAGTTCTAAAGAATAAAAGTCAAGCAAAACAAAGACGTAATTAAAGCGGGCCTAGAAAACTCAACTCCTTGTCTAAAAGTAAAATTGAAGGGGTGCTAAGGCACTTGTCTCCAGCTTTGGCGATCAACCGTGCTTCAATGATGACCCTTTCTATTTCGGTCCTCGCTCGTGCTCTGATGACCGTGCGCTTGAAGAATGGTTCGCGCCCTTGGCAAATCTTGCAATGGTCGTCTAGGTGCCCACCGCTTTTGTTGCGTACCTTCCGGCGGTGCTCAAGCAGTCTCTCGTTGAGGCACCTGCCGGTTTGCCCAATATAAACGCTCCCACACTTCAAAGGTATCTCATAGACGACACGTGTAGCACACTGCGTAAACGGATCAACATGACTTACAGGGCAAACCTTTTTCTTCTGCTTTGCCAGCAAGGTACAAACTTGTGATAGTTTGCACGAGGCTGAAAAGACGAGTTTAACATTGTTTCTTTTTGCGACCTTCTTTAAGTTATGGGACAGCTTGTGAAGATATGGGATTACGGCCAGGGGGGGGCCGTATAGCCTGCTCAGGCTTGCCTGCGTCTTTGCCTTGAACTTTTACCTTCTGTAGAAGGGTCTCAGAAACACTATGCACCAGTGTTGGTGAGTAGCCTGCACTGTAAAGACGTTGGACTTGTTTCGCAACGCTGCTCTGCATCGTATGGGCACAGCTTTTCGTGAGCGCTACATGAATGGCGGATGAAGCAATGCCTCGCTTGATCAATTTCGAGTGTGCGCTGTCATGCGGAAAAAGTCCCTTCTTAGAGCGAGGATTATACGTTAAACAAAAGTGAGTTTCTTCAAAGCTAAACAGCAGGTCCAAAAACTGTACAGCCTTGCAGCTCGGAGGTTCGCACGTAAAATTGAGACCCCCAGAGTGGGAGTTGAAAAGGGCGACAATCTCACTTGTAACACGGTCTACAGAACCAGGCGGACAGCTTTTGAGGACAATAAGGAAATCATCCACGTACCGGTAGACCGAATGGACCACAGTACTCAGGAGATCCTGGCTAATGCGCTGATCGGCGGCGGCCAGGTAGATGAAGCAGAGGACTGGCGCGATTGACGACCCGATGCAAATGCCATTCTTTTGCACGAAGTACTGACCACTGTGCTGAACAACTGTAGATTCAGGATAGAACTCCAGAAGGCGAAGAAAATTGTCAATGCTCACACCCGAGTTGTTCTGAAAGCGCACTTCACCCGACTTTTGAATCACATCGCGCACAGCTGCGTACAGGCCACTATGCGGAACGGAATAAAACAGGTCTTCTACGTCGATAGTGAAGCCAGTCGTAGCGTCTGTTCTGCCTTTGAGTCGCTATATCGCCTCTGACGAGCTCCTTACCAGAAAAGGATCATCTATAGGTAGGCCTTTCAAGTGACGTTGTAGGTAGGCACTGACTTCAGCTTGCCACGTACCCTTTTCCGAGATGATGGTCCTCAGATGGCAGTGGGGCTTATGTTTTTTGCCTGTGAAGAAGACTTCCAAGAAAGAGTTTCGTGCCTTCTCAGCCAATGATCGGATTCTATCAAGATGAAAACTCGTCAGTAGATTTAAAGCAATTGCTTTCTGTCTACTGGGCCGGAACTGGACCTTCTTGAAGTTCTTCTCGAGCGCTACCACAGCCTTCTCCTGGAACAAGTGGTCAGGCAGGATGACAAATCCGCCTTCTTTGTCGCTTTGTAGTGCCATAAGGTTTCCCTCCTTGATGCGCTTGGCGATGGACACTATAGGCGGTTTAGCCTGCGTGAGCGAGGCCCCACAGCGGCGTAGCACATCGACACCGTCCCCAATGGCACGCGCCTTGTCTTGCTCCGGAACTTTTTGTGCCATCTGCCGCACCATTGCCAGGAGCTGATAATTATTTGAAGGTTGTTGAAAGCTGAATTTGGGTCCCTTCTGTAGGAACTTCTAGTCCTCAGACGAGATGCAAGCACATCCGAGAACGGTGACGTTAGTCGTAGGCGGCTTCTTTTCCTTCGTCCTCACTGGAAGGTAAGGACGGCAGTGGTGCCATAAGATTTCAGTCGTTTGTGCTGCAAGCTTTTTGTACTCATCGTACCTGCAGCCTGGTCATTTGGCCATGCAGTTTTTAGGCACCGGGGTGACGTTGCGTCGCCTCGATGTGCTGGTACTTCCATGTTGTGTGAAATGATGTGTATCAGTGTTAGATAGATTTCCCACGCCTGCTGCTTTATCTGGTCACGTGTGTCTTGGATGGTATTATAAAAGCTGCTCGTTTCTTTGAATAAATGTGTTGGTAGTCAGCGCCAGTCCTGTCCACTTCTTCGTTTGTCTTTGTCTTTTCGCGCTGCATTCTTTAATCGAGAAGTTCGTCCAGAGAATTATCTAGCGCCTTCGTCTTATCCAAGCTGACTGGCCGAGGATTGCACTTCCACGGAACGGCGTCGCCTTTCTCAGTTTAGTGCCTAAGCATCGTAGTGTAGCCAGGCCGCTCTGTGAACGCAGCGTCGTACTCGTTCAGGAGGAGACACAAGCGCGCCTTTTTCTCCCCCGACAAACTGTCTGAGTTGTTCAGCAGCGGCGGGAAGGCATTGAAGCCGCCGCGGCGCAAAGCGCAACCGCACGGGGACAGGGGGTCGCGCTGGAGGGGAGCAGTTCCCTTCCGCGCCTTTCCTCACGAAGCGGTCGACCGGCTGGTAGGTCAGCCCGGCCGAAGGCGTTTCAAGGGTCTGTTCCGGGCGATCCTTGCGTACGTCTGCACGCGTAGCATCGGAAAGTGAATCTGCTTCTGAGAATTTTGGGGGTTTAACCAAAGTTTTCAAGGGTGCCACATGTTCGCTCTCTATATCCTCCGTTACAGACGTCAATAACAAGGCCCGTCTTCGCGAGAGAAATTATAGCAGGAATAAATGGAACCGATAAGCCGGGCAGTAGAGCGAAGCCCTGGCGACTTGTTTCTCCCACTGCACCACAAGCCGCGCGGCACCGCTCGTGTGCGCAGTGAAAGTGGTGCTGCTCTCTCGCAGTCGGAGCCAGTTCCGCCGGATATGCTCACACACCTCGTCGCCTAATAGCTGTGCGCTCGATCCTGCGTCTAGCATAGCCATGAACTTGTGTTGAGCAACTGTAAGATTAATAAGCGGTACTGGCGTGTCGCTGGGTGGTTCCAGACGACAAGCCAGCGGGGCTAGGAGTTCGTGTGACTCAGTGAGCACCGCTGTTTACGCCGCCGGCTGTGCAGCGTTGCTCACCGGCGGCTCCGTTCGTTTCCTGAAAGCGCGTGCTCTCCGCTCACTGAGCGTCTGCCCTCCAGGACTTAGTGCCCTCTTTGGTTGCACCGGTAGCAGAGGGAGCTCGGCCACTGCCGGGCGGAGTTGTCGTCACCGTTCCTCCGTTCCTCCCTGCTGGGCGTACCATCGCAGCTGCCCTTTGCTCTAGCGTCCTCGGGTCGGTATGTCGGTTCCGATTCTGCGTATCGGGGTCGTGTGCAGCGTTTGCTGCACGCATACCATACGTCTACGGCTCCAGAGAGCACGGTCAGACAATTTCCAATCATTTCTCAGTTGCCCGTCACTAAATGCAGCCGTTTCGGCTCCCCGGGAACGAATGCGAAAAGTGACTCCGTTCCAGGTGCATCGCGGCTCAAGTGCCTGTGACGCTCGCGGTCCGGCGCGGGTTACGCGGGAGGCGAGTATGTCCGCCTCTATGCGCTTGGTAGGGTGAGCTTGTCGCGTGACGCGCTCTACCTTCTCGCCGTTTGGGGCTGAGGGGTCTGCGATACGTTAAAGTTCGGCCACCGCCCTCACGTACTCAAGCAAGGATTTGTCCGGATGCTGAGTACGCTGCTCCAACTCACGCCGCAAACGACGCTGGAATCTGCGGCAAGAACTCCTCGCGAAACCTCCCTCGGAACTCCTCCAATGTGCGTCACATGTGGACACTGAGGCGGAACCAGCGGGCAGCCTGATCGGTGAGTGAGGCTGGCACGACACTCGCCAGAATCTCGCCATCGGTAAACCCGGTCGCATGCTGGTAAGTCAGCATGCGCTCCAGGCACTCGTTGGCAGTGACAAGATCATGATAGCCGCCGTAGCTGGGCAAGTCCACCCGTAGCCGCAGCTTCGCCTCTGGAGAGGGTATCGGCAGGGTGTTATGCATAATACCCCTGATGCTTTCCGTGAGGTGCAAGGCGTTGCGCAACACAGTCTCGGGGGGATTGGCAGGGCCAGGAAGTTCTGGCTGAGGGGCCGCGTGGGATGAGCAAGGCTGCACGGTCGCTCCATGCTCTGCCTACATGGCGGCATAGTGCCAGGCGAGAAATGCCTTGCTTCACCGCACGTCTGAGCCAGTCTGTCGGGTGGATCATTGCTCGGCTCAAACGATAGTAGATCGCAGGGGCTAGCCTTAGCCTCTTGGAATACGCCTTCCGTAGTAGTTAATGCAGAGCAAAGATATTGCAGCTGAGATGCCATATCGGATATTACGGGGCTGGTAGGAGCATCCCTGGGGGCTCGTACAGGATGACGAAGTTACGGGAAAATCATGAAGAAGAACTTTATACAAGTGAATTTACATTATATACAAACAGCAACTGAGAGAACGCCTCAGTAAGAGAGTCTCGAAAACAAGGAGCAAAGCTACATGACGATGAGCTCAGATGGTCAGGAGCTACTCGGCCGTACTCGACGCCGAGTTTTATATCGTTTCTTTTCCCTGGGCTCCCTAGATGGGGGCCGGGCTTGTCGAGGAAGGAGTGTCCTGAAAGTTCACTGTGGCACCCATCACACACTCTCTCAATAGGGTACACGTCCCCGTCCCGTGTTGGGAGAGAGAGAAGGATGCCATCTGCGTCGCGCAGATTCTGGAAGGTTCTCGAACAGCGTTCCCGCGCTTTTCATGTGGTCGCACGTGCAGGGTCGCACGTGCAGGGTCGCACGTGTGGTTGCACGCGCAAGTCCGCGCGGTGTAGGGGAAACGGTCGCTGACCACTTCTTCCTGGAAGACGGACGCTGCTGTCGAACTTGATGATTGGACCTGGTTGGCACCCGGGCCCCTTGGAATGTCTAGTACTGCCGAACGTGGCAGCTAACTTCTGTGCACTGCAGAGCTGGCTGGCTAGATGCGGAGTGGATGACTGACGCCGCTTCCGTGCCTAATTCAGGCGTTGACCTCGCGTGCCTTTCGTGACTCATCGGCATGCCGCTGCAACCGCGCCGATTTTTTCTCACGACGAAGGCGAAACGTAACACGGACAACAGCAGGGACTGGAAGTAAATCCCGCTCGCCGCCATGGCTAGTCTGTGTGTCGGCACTCGGCCACACAGACACTCGGTTTGTCACACCTCTTGCCCCACGTTGGGCGCCAAGACTATGAGGGTTATTCTTGTAATAACGCTCAAAGGGGTAGATGCAGTAGTCGCATTCTAGCACCAGCGTGCCAGCCCTAACAGTCAGAGCTGTGACCCCCAACCGGCGGTGCGGTAAGTCGCCACCACGGCGGGTTCGGGCCAGAGGGGACAAACACGAGTATTCTACTCGGATGAGCGTTTATTGCTCCCGAGCAATGCAAAACAGCAGCAACAAAACAATCGTCGTAACGAGGGAGTGTTCCGCTTGCGTACGGAGGTGAAAGCACAAAAGGAAATAACGCACGCAATATGATGGGGGAGGAAGGTTCCGCTCACCTCGCGTAGCTCCTCACTCACGGCCCGTGACGGTCAAGTCACACGCGGTGGCCGGGCGATTTGGAGACGGCAGCGGTCTCCGTGGCAGATCTCTGATCTATGCGTGTACATGGCTCCTGCCAGAAGGCGACCGATCCTCGGGAGAAACGCGCCTACTCCAGGGCTGTGGAGAGGAGGTATGTGCCTTCTAAGAGGGAAAAGAGGGAAAGTCTCTGTGGTAGCGTCGCGCGGGGCGCGAAAGGAAGTGGTGGTGGCGTGACTGTCCTCCCTCGCAAACCTGCCGAACGGCGCGCATATCGCGTGATAATTACTCGCGGCCGTTCCTATGGGGCAGGGAATTCATGTGTATTCGCGCAGCGTTTGTCTTTCCTCGGGATGCAGTTATGTCCAAAGTAAGCAACCCACTTGCCCAAATACTCGTTTTACTAAAGCATATTTCTTCTATAGGGGGCCTTTGTTTCTTTGTTCATCAGGCATTTCCTTCGGTTGATGCCTTAATCATCATATCATTTCCGCGACATCGCGTGCCCAATACATCGCCGTCTGTTTATAAAAGGCCGGATTATTCTAGAAGTGTGTGCCCTGTTCGGCCTGGTGGCACCTCCGTGGGAGCATGTAAAGCGCGTGGGAAATATTTTACGCTCGGAGCTCTGGCGTCGGTTTCGGTTTTACCAGGACTGGCTTTCAGCGGCGTGGTACAGCCGTTATCCTGTATGGCTGGCGCAGTCCAAGTTTCTCTACTTAAAACGGCTCACGGTTCATCTGACTGTGGTCTGGCGGAGCTTCTACCTAAGGCACACCCACCAATATGCTTAGACAACAGAAGCCTCACGGTGTTAGGTGCGGTATACTTGCCTCAGAACAATAGCGTACAGCTCAACGAAGAACCCAATTACTGGCTTCCACTCTCTGTACCGATTCAGGACCTGGCAGCACTCAACCACCGCATATCAAAGAAAGCGCCGGTTGAAGAAAGGGAGAGATGCTTGCTGCAATGTGCGGCCTGCGTATAGAAAACGGTTTTTTTTTCTAATTATAGGCATGTTGGCACGCCCTTGCAGAAGGTGGTGGCGCAGTTTGAAAAAAATGAGCCATCACCTTTACAGGCCGACAAATATGAGTTTTTGAGAATAACGAAGATGTCAGCTTGGTTGAGCATTGGAGGACTTGCAGTGTATGTTCAGCACATTTTGATAGTGCAAGGATTCTAGATAAAAGCAAAGATCAAACTGCACGGGAACTACTGAAAGCATGCCATATAAAAAATGGGGGCGATAACTGCGTAAGCGATTCTTCAATTGACTATTACACATTGGAGTACGAATTTTTGTCTCCCAAAAGATAAGATATTTCACATGATGTAAAATGTTCTAAGTTGCCGATGGCACCTGCCTTTCCTTCTTCGTTTCCTTCTGTATTGTGTGCGCATGCGCGGTGGAGCATATATATTCCCCACGCCTTGGTAAAATAAATCAGTTGTGAGTAGAATGTTTCCAATTATGTCCAAGATGTAAGCTCCGCTGCAGAGCAAGTCATAACATATGCTTCTTTGTTACCCGCACGGATCCGATATCTTGAATTTTCCTAATCAAACAATTCAATTCTTCTGTACAACCCCAACATTGCCACACTTGCAGCAGTTGTCTACGAAGCCTTAAGGAAGCGTGCACTAAAGTGGGACTAGTACGAGAAGAAATATCCAGAGAAGTTTCTCAGATGCCGGTACAAGATAGTGTACAGTATGTCCCCATCCGGACTCTGAAACATGAGTGCCCGGTTGCGTGAGCGCCGAAATATGATGAAAACAATGCATGACCGCCTTCCCAGCTTTCTGAGCCTGTGTGGCGTATTCATTGCCTAGCAATTTGCAACAGTAAGTGCGACTTTTTATGAATGTTAAAACTGCTCCGCAGAGAAGACAAGAAGTCAAGACAGCGGGTTCAGGAGGTACAGAAGGTAAAACACATGTCTAGAACGACCGAAATGAGTTTTCCGCAGCTCCTGAAGCTACAGCGACAAGGAAGGCAAGAAATGACGATGAAATCCTATCAGTTTTCCAGCACATGCTTGCATCCAGATTATTTTTAGCCAAATACTCTCCCTAGATATCACGAGTTCACTTCAAAGCACGCCCATAACATGTTCTAGACAAGCGTATTGCCCTCTGTACATAGAGAATGCTGCTTCAGCCAACTGATTTGTATATGCCTCTAAACTTGTATTCAACAGCAACAAAATGTGGAGTTATTTTTAATAAATATAGGAAAGACGAAATCTTATGATCATAAAAGGTGAAAATAGTGTGAGCAATTTATTCGCCTTCGTCGTCGTTGCCTCTCTGGCTGCGACTTCATTCTCTTTCACCTGAAGATTCCCATCGCCATCACTTGGCGCTGTTCGCTTGGAACAGGTCTCTGGCAGAAGGCTAGAATAAACGTCTTACGTGAAGTCTTCCCTTACACGTGGTGGAGGTGCTCCTTGGATTCCCCGTATCCTCTTTGCACGCTTCCCCCTGGAGCTGCGTTCCGGTCGCCGCTTGTGTACTCTCACCGTCATGTCTCAAGAGGACAACGCCGCCGGCCAGGTCCCTCCCGCTCGCCCTCTGCTGCCCCCGCAACTTGGACCGTGAGCAGCCGTCCATGCGACCCTCAGATCTTTGCTGGCCTCCGCGGCGACGACGTCGACGACTGGCTTGACAACTACGACCGCGTTAGTTTTTTCAACCGCTGGGACGACCCCCTTAAACTCCTCAATGTGTCCTTCTATTTGACTGACGTCGCACGCACATCGTTCTTGAATCATGAGACGGATATCCCAGACTGGACAAATTTTAAGCAGCAGTTGCGACAGATTTTTAGCTCTCCGGCTGTTCTCTCTGAAGTCGCCAACAAGAAGCTCGCTGACCGCATCCAGCGCCCTGCCGAATCATACACCTCTTACTTTGAGGATGTACTTGCTTTCTGCCGGCGTGTCAATGCCACAAGGACCGAAGATCACCGTGTTCGCCACGTCCTGAAGGGTATCGGCTCTATGGCGTTCAATGCCCTTGCCGTCCAAAACCTTACGTGCGTCGATGCCATCATAGAGACCTGCCAGCGCCTCGATCAGCTGCAACCTATCCGTTTGCAACCTGACCCGGCTGCCTGCCTTTTGCCCACCGACTCCAACCTGCGTGCCCTGATTCGAGCGCTCATTCGTGAAGAGCTTCTCACAAACCGCTCTTCGTGCCTGACCGAACGTGCGCCTCATGCTCCGTCTTCTGCTGGTGCTGGCCTTCGCAGCATGATTAAAGAAGAGCTAGCGTCGATCACCTGCTCTCTGGCACCCGACACTCCTGCTCCTCGCCCAACACCCACGTACGCTCAGGTCGCTGCCATTCCACCTGTCTATGGCCCGCCTCCGACATCAGAGCCGCCACGTCATCATGTCACAGCTTTGGCACCGCCAACCTCAACGCCCCCATTCTACACGCCCTGGCGCGCCAACCGCCCGATTTGTTATTATTGCGGTTTCCGGGGCCATATTTCCCGCTTCTGCCGCCGGCGCCTTCACGACGAACGTCGCAAGTATGAAGCCTTCGAAAGCGCCTACACACCTAGTGGTCCCTCTCATCAGCGCCGTTCCTTCACGGACTCGCCCGGACGTTCTTCCTCACCTTCCTCCATTTCTGTTCCGCCTCGTGATTATCGACCCACCAGAGCTCGAACCCCTTCGCCTTACCGCCGCTCTTGCTTTCCACTCCGACCCGCTACTACCGCACCTGACCTTCGCTCGGAAAACTAGCTGGTGCAGTTTTTGGAGGGAAAGCTGCATGCTCTGGACACAGACAAATGCCTCCGGAGCGCCCGTCCAATATGGTTTCAGTGTGGGTTGAAGGTTTAAGACTAGAGGCTTTGATTGACACTGGCGCTGCAGTTTCTGTTATTCATACTGACTTGTGTTCTCGCTTGTGGAAAGTAAGAACGTAGTACGATGGGCCTCCCGTGCGTGGAGCTAATGACATCATCATTCGCCCATCCGCTAAGTGCATTGTCCGGGTTTCTATTGACGGTGTCCGTCACCATGTACAATTTGCCGTGATGTCTCCTTGTGCTTACCTTATGATTTTTGGCTGGGATTTCTTGTCTTCCGCCAGTGCTTTTATTTCTTGCCGTGACCGCATCGTCCACATGACCGAGAGCGACCCATCATCGGAAGTCCCCGAGCCCTGTCATCGCCTCTTTGCCGCTGCAGATTCGGTTTTACCCGCTGGGAGTCAAAATCTTGTCACGCTTACTTCTGACAACATCGTTCATGGGGATGTGCTCATCGCGCCTTCTAATCGACACCTCATTAGGGGGCCTGCCTTGCCGCCTAGCCTAATTCGGTTTGAAAATGGATCTGCCATCATCGCTGCCTTGAACACTTCCCGTGAACCTCTCGTATTACCCAAAGGCACTTCTTTTTCCTGCATATTCGACATGCACCCGGTTTCCCTCGTCGTGCTTACAGCACCCTCCTCCCAGGCGCACCCTTCAGTGGACGTTTCTCTCTCCATCCTCTCTGCCACCATCAATCCAGATCTCCCGGCGTCGCAACGGCAGGAGTTACTGGACTTGCTTCGCAAGCACCAAGGCTCTTTTGATGTGAGTTCCGCTACCCTGGGCAAGACTTCTGTTGCCGAGCACCGCATCGTTACCGAAGGTACCTCGGTTGTGCGCCGCCGCCCGTACCGCGTTTCTTTATCTGAACGCAAAGTCATCGAAGGCAATGTCAGTGATATGCTCTGCCGAGAAATTATTCGCCCTTCCGCCAGTGCCTGGTCTTCCCCGGTGGTTTTGGTGAAGAAGAATGATGGGTCAGTGCGATTTTGTGTTGAATACCGTGCACTTAACAAAATTACTCGTAAAGACGTTTACCCCATGCCTCGTATAGACGACGGCCTCGACTCTTTCCAGGGAGCTCAATACTTTTCCACCCGAGATCTTCGTTCCGGTTATTGGCAGATTCCTATGCATGAAGCGGACAAAGAAACAACCGCATTCGCTACTCCCGACGGCCTCTACGAATTTAATGTTATGCCGTTTGGACTGCGTAATGCCCCTGCTACTTTTTAACGCATGATTGATACAGTTCTTCGCGGCCTGGAATGGAAAACCTGCTTATGCTATCTGGACGACATTGTTATTTTCTCTTCAACTTTTCGTGACCACTTGCGCCGCCACGATGAAGTGCTCGCTTGCCTCTCTTCTGCTGGCCTTCAACCCAATACGAAAAAGTGCCATTTCGCCAGGAGAATCGTGCCACCTCGTCAGCGGGGACGGCATTCGACCCGACCCTGATAAGCTTGCCGCTGTCCTGAACTTTGTCCGTCCCCAGCAGACTAAAGAACTGCGTAGTTTCCTCGGACTGTCCTCTTATTTTCGCCGTTTTATACGCAATTTCGCTACCATTGCCGCGCCACTGCATCAGCTCCTCACTGCTCACAGTGCTTTCGTTTGGACTGAGGAATGCGAAAGTGCTTTTCAAGCCTTGAAGCAAGCACTCACCTCCGACCCTGTCCTTGGCCACTTCGACGATGCTGCTGGCCCCGTTGTACACACTGACGCTAGCGGCGACGGCCTTGGTGCTGTTCTTCTGCAACGTGATAGTAATTCTCGTGAAAGAGTTATTGCGTTCGCCAGCCGCACTCTGACACCCGAGGTATGTAACTACACTACCACTGAGCAAGAATGTCTTGCCGTCGTTTAGGCAGTTCATAAATTCCGCCCCTATCTTCACGGCCGCCACTTCACGGTCGTCACGGGCCATGATGCGTTATGCTGATTGTTTAGCCTCAATTTGACTGGCCGCCTTGGGCGCTGGGTTCTTCGTCGTCAAGAGTACAGTTTTCACGTCACCTACAAGGCCGGTCGAACGCACCGAGACGCCGATGCCCTTTCTCGTTGCCCGCTTCCGGAGTCTTCGTGTCGTTCTTCTTCCCACCTTCCACCTGTCCCAGCGACTCCTCATCGTCGCCAGCTCTTCTGCGCGTCGCCGCCTCCCCTGCGTCGCATCTGACGACTTAACCGCCCTTGTGTCGGATCAACGCAACAATGCGCATTGCCGCTCCATAATCGACCATCTCTCGTGAGCTTCCTGCCCTTCTACCGCTCGGCTGCGTTGGCAGCTTCGGCAGTTCAAACTCGACAACGATGTGCTCTGCCGCTACGTATACTGCGCGGATGGCACCCGCCGGGTTCCAGTGGTATCACGTACACTTTGCTCCCGTATTTTGGAGGCCCTGCACGATGACGCGACGGCCGGTCACTTAGGTTCTCAGAAAACCTATGACCGCGCCAAAAGCCGTTTCTTCTGGTCTGGCCTTTCCTGCAGTGTCGCTTAATACGTCACATCTTGCCTGCTGTGCCAGCGCCGGAAACGGCCGACTTCACCTCCTGCTGGACATCTGCAGCCTCTGCCATGCCCCGCCACGGCGTTCGCCGTCGTCGGCATCGACTTGTACGGCCCGCTTCCTCTCTCTACACGAGGTAATCGCTGGATAGTCACTGCCGTCAACCATCTGACACGCTACGCCGAGACCGCAGCCTTGCCTGATGGATTGGCGCCCGAAGTCGCTACATTCTTTCTCCAATCCATCGTACTGCGCCACGGCGCCCCTCGGGTACTTCTCAGTGACCGCGGCCGGACGTTCCTTTCGACCGTTGTTGCCGAAGTTCTGCAATCTTCTTCTACAGTTCACAAGATGACGTCCAGCTACCACCCCCAAACCAATCGTCTTACTAAGCGGTTGCATTGCACCCTGTCCGATATGATTGTTATGTACGTCGAACCTGACCACCAGAATTGGGACGCAATCCTTCCCTTTGTCACTTTTGCCTAAAATTCCGCGTTGCAACGAACCACTGGTTACTCCTCGTTTTTCCTCGTTTACGGCCGTTCTGCCACTACCATCCCCGACGCCCTTTCTTCTCGATGCCTGCGAACTCTTCACCGTCTGTCCCCCGACCACTTCCTCTCCCGCTTGGCCCGGTGCCGCCACCTTTTCGCCTGAACACGGAAGCCTGCCAGGAAGACCGCAAGAGTAACTACGACACGACGCACCGCGTTGTCTCGTTCAACCCTGGAGACGAGGTCCTGCTTTCTACCCCTCTGCGGACGCCTGGTTATTGCGACAAGTTTCAGCCCCGTTTCATTTTTCCCTGCTTCGTGCTCAACCAGACGTCTCCAGTGAAGTACCGCGTCACTCCTGTTGATCCTCCTCCGGACCGCCGTTACCGCGAGACTGAAATTGTACACGCTTCCCGTCTCAAGCCTTTCATTCGGCGCTCTGCATCAGAGTAATCGCGGCCAGGCTGGCCATTTCGGCCCGTGGCGGAAGCTAGTGTGAGCAATTTATTCGCCTTCGTCGTCGTGGCCTCTCTGACTGCGACTTCATTCTATTTCACCTGAAGATTCCCATCGTCATCGCTTGGCGCTGTTCGCTTGGAACACGTCTCTGGCAGAGGCCTAGAAGAAACGTCTTACGTCCTTACAACAGTATTGTAAGCGTGAATTTTGCTCATCCACGGAGATTCGCAACACGTCATTCTTCCAGCGCTGATCGTTAAAGCACAAAAAAGATTTATGAAACGATATGTGTCACTGCGTTGACACGCATTGCGGAACGCTGAAGATTTTGTTTCCCGTTCTGATTAATTGCCGATTGCATAGGTTTGTGTAGAACTCTTCGGGGACTTTAACTATCTTATCCATATTGCTAATGACATTGCCTTCTTTGTCTCTTAGCGCATACATCTGGTTTTTACCTATGCATGTCAAATCTGCCATCTCAACAGAAATCTTAAACGCTTAAAAGAGCAGGTCTCCCTCGCAGCATCGTTCAAATGTACCAGGCTTCTTTGACCAAAGCTACAGTGGGTGCTAAGCGACATTGCTTTCTGAACGTTTTGCCACATCTGATTGGTAACGCCCCCCAGAAATTTTGGATTTTTTAAGCAAACAAAAAAAGCCACTGCCTGCAATGATGCATTATGGCACGTCGCTCACCAACATAAAAATATATTACTGAGAAGCCCAATTCATAATTTCACAGTGTGTTTTCCCAACCTAGAAATAATTTTGCAACCCATGAATCTTGTTCCCAGCCTGTACACAATCCCGTATCATAACCTGGGGTTTCTGTAATGCTATTGAATCTTGAATATGTTAGTATCGACGGTAACTCTTCCAACAAACTTCCACTCACTATGGTGTCCCGCTAGGCAGTGTCCCTGGGCCACTACTGTTTCATTAATGACATTAGTGACATCATCACTCATCCTATAAAATTTAGGTTGTTTGCCGGACATTTTTTTTTTGTTTATTGAAAATTCCAGGTGACCAGATTTTACTTATTTATAAACTATAATATTAGTGAATCGTGTGTAAATGGGGGAAGAAACTATATGCTTACAAGGCAGTATTTATGCGGATCACTAATAAAAGAAACAGTCATTCCTTTTAATATAATCTTCACAACCGGCACCTTTCAGAAGTCAAAGAATACAAGTATCTAAGAGTACACCACTGAATACCCTTAGTTGGAATAAACAGATTTACACCGTATGCACTTATAAGTTTCGCAATTTCTTTTCTTAGGCATAAGTTCAAACACACTCCACCTAAAGTTAACCAATTCCCATACAACACTATGATTCGGCAAAAACTTGAGTATGCATACGCTCTTTGGGACCTTCGCACAAACACTGGCATTAATGCGCCAGAAAGAGTTCAGCGCAAAGCTGTTCAGTTTATATTTTCTAAATATCTACCACTGACGAACCATCTGCTCAATTGCTTCAACATGATATAGAGTACATTGGTGCTCGGCGCAGAATACAAAGGTTAGGATTTCGCTTTCTAGTTAAAGAAAAAATTGGCAATGGCTCCAGATTTGTATCTTCAACCGATAACTTCCAGGTCCACAAGAAACAGGCACGCTGACTCGTTAAAACCTTTCTTTGCCAGAATAAACATATTCATTGTTTTTTAGCCCGCACTATTAACGAGTTAAAACAGCTACCATCATCATTAGTTGACACTAATGTCTTAGAACAGGCCGTTCATTGAATTGTTGCTTCAGTCCATGTCTTGCTTTGTACTCTGCTTTATTTCTGTTTATGGTGCGTCTCCTGTCAGGGCCCCTCACTGGGCCTGCAGTACGCTCCCAAAAAATTGAAATAAATAAACGCGTAGTTTCCTCTTCAATGCTGATATGCTTCGGGATGTAGACTGAGGTCTTCACCGCATGAGGATGAAATGGGCAGACTTCGAAGGGAAGCCTTCTGGAGAATTACCAAGATAGGAGGTTTATTTTGTATAATTACAACATGAACAGGCAGACCAAAAGTCAGAAATGAAGCGCTGTGAAACAAGCCAGATTGCGGCTTAAATAACGTTGATGTTCCCCAAGCGCCTAGCTAGGGAATCCGGTAGCTGGTCGAGCGTCCAATGGGCCTTTAGCTTCTTCTTAGGCTCAGCCCTCACTCCGGGACCGCGCAGACCGCACAGAAACGCACACAGGCAAGGAGGAATCCTGGCGCCTTGCAGTCGCGGACTGCGGTTTCCCGCGGGCCGACCAGGTCTAAAAGGTCGTTGGCTCCTTATGCGGCCATCCCTTCCGTGCGAAACACGAGTTCTGACGGTCCACACTGATAAGCACTTCAGGAGGGAAGGACGAATTAGCCATGTCCACCCCCGCTTTGCCGAGCCGCTCAGATGCAAGCGGGCGGTGGGCTGGCGCCGCTGTCGCCGCCGCTCGGGGTCTCCATAGGAGAGCACAGTGCGGGAGAAGCGCCGCATTCCACATCACAGGCGAAAAGGATTAGATATCTTTGTTCATGGCGTCGCCGCCGCAGCTGTTACCACAGCTTTTAGTCCCGGCTCCTCCTTTGTAAGAAAGGAAAATAAACTTGAGCTTGAACTTGGTGCAGTACTTGGCCGAAACCTTCTATGAACAACCCAATTAACCCTGGGCCCTCAGTCCCCAGTGGCTGCGGAGCATCTGACTGGGGCGGCGGTCAGACCTGTGACGAAGCGGACGGTGCTAAGAATCATAGGCTCCGGACAGGCCGCCATTGGAAACTAAACCTAGCAACGTTTAACGCAAGAACCTTATCCAGTGAGGCTAGTTTAGCAGTGCTGTTGGAGGAATTAGCGGGTATTAACTGGGATGTCATAGGGCTTAGTGAGGTTAGGAGGACAGATGAGGCGTATACAGTACTAAAGCGCGGGCACGTACTGTGTCATCGTGGATTAGCAGACAGACGAGAACTAGGCGTGGGATTCCTCATCAATCAGGATATAGCTGGCAACATAGAGGAGTTTTATAGCATTAACGAGTGGGTGGCAGCTATCGTAATTGGACTTAATAAGAAGTATAAGCTGAAGGTGGTGCAGGCCTAAGCGCCTACATCAAGCCATGGTGACCAGATCGTTGAAACCTTTTATGAAGGCGTGGAGTCGGCGATGACCAAAATGAAATCACCGTACACTGTACTGATGGGCGACTTCAATGTGAAGGTAGGCAAGAAGCAAGGTGGAGACCAGGCGGTAGACGACTATGACATAGGTTCTAGGAATAGCAGAGGAGAGTTATTCATAAAACAAAAAAATTTTTTATTTGCTTTCACCAAAGTACGCAGCATCCTGTATGCTCAATGGTTGCTGCAACGGAACATTTCAAACTCGAAAAGTGCATAGATGGCTGCTGATGAAGAAATGGCAATAAATATAGCTAGGTGGAGAATCTGCCCAGTTGGTCCCGGCTTTTTTTATTGACTACAAACTAAGAAAATGGCTCAGAGACAAAAAAAGACACCGGGAAGCACTGATGAACAATTTACTTTTTGAAATGTGGAAACAATAAACAAATACAATACAATGCAATACAAAATAAGCAACTTTTGTAATACCGGAAAAGCCAAAAGAAACGTATAAAGGTGCGTAGAACATGCTGAAAAGATATATTACTAGGATTTTTTTAGCTTGTATGGTCTGTTATTGAGAAACAGAATGGAAAGGGCAGGGCCTCTTTTGTTGAGGCTTGTCCTCAACAAAAGAGGACATTTTATCTTTGAAGTTGAAGGTAACCTGCGTGATCAGAGGGTTTTGTGCGCAGGAACACATGCTTAGCTGGCCATTGAAGTTATCATAAAACAAATCTCCACTTGCAGCAGAAAGTGTCATCAAGGCTCCGTGATAGCAAAGGGAAGTGTCGGGGTAAGTTGTTTAGGATGGGAAGCGCTTCATTTTGCTTTAGATTTCTGCATGCTTTTCAGATTGTAACAGGTCTAAATAGCCTGTTAAAAAAACGAAAAAGTAAGCGAGGTGAGTGTATCTTTGCATTCACCTTTAGTTTGAGTAAAACACGTTTTTGGGCAAGTTGGTAACATTCTTGATTCATATTGCAGCGAAGAAGCACAAACACACCAAGAAGGAACACGCAAAAAAACACCGACGAACGCTGCTTTAGGGCACCTTTAGTTCTTCCTGTTTTCTATGACTTGCCTGGAGTGCTGCAAGTCTCTCAGCCTCTAAACTGAACTAAGTTCAGTTTAGCAGCTCAGTAAGTAAAGTAAGTAAGTAAGCAAGCAATTAATTAATTAAGGAGCAATTAAGTAAGTAATTAAGTACGTAATTAAGTAAGTAAGTAAGTAAGTTTAAAGTGAAAGTGCTTTATTTTTCCGTTAGCAAAATTTATTCGGGACGGTCAGATTTCAGGAAAAAGCTGCCGAAGCAGCTTGACAAGTCCTGAACATCTTGAGAAAAAGGGCAGCGATGAGACGTTGTCCAAAGCAGACGCGTTCCTCGATGTTCTCCGCACAAACGGTTCAATCGACCTCTGGCCGAGGTACTCCTCAGTCCTTTCCCGGCAGTAATGACTATCGTATCGTTCTGCCCCGACTCCCAACCGGTAAGCTGGTGACCGACTCCGTTTTCCTGCATGCAGAGCTTGCCGGGCGCCCGTACAGGGCACAGAATTTCAGAGACGCCCTGCGAAACGTTGTGGGTCTAAAATAAATTCACTCTATCGTATAAGTCCAGATGTCTCACGTCTGGATGGTTACTTGCAAATCGGCGCTATCAAAAGAAAAGCTCGTGTCATGCGGCGACCTCTCGGTGAAGATCCGCCGCTGTCTTGTCGTTGACCCGCAACCGCAGGAGGTGAAGCTGAAGCTTTTGGGGCTTCCTGAGCGCTTGGAAGATTGCTTCATCCGTGAGGCGCTCCAGGCGTACGGGAAGGTGACATCTCTCAAAGCGGAAAACTGAAAAGTTTCAGACATGGACCAGATAAGAACTCTAAGCCGTTTTGCCGTCCTGTCTCTTGCTAAAGGAGTCGGGGTTAGCGACGTTCCACATCAGCTGACTGCATGCGGCATACAGAGCCTTGTTCTGATTCTGAGCAGACCACCTCTGCGTCTACGTTGCAACCGCGCTGGACACATTTGTCGGCACTGTCGTACGCCGCAGTGTGACGACTGCCGGCGTTTCGGCCACACAATGGAGGAGTGCGTCGTGACATATGCCGACAAGCTGCGGCATCTCATGCGGCCCCCTGACAACGCTCTACAGGAGCACATTATGGACGCTACAGAAGTTCTTGACGTGACTGGGGACTTGCCAGTTGCCGCTGTGGCTGAGCCTTCGAATGTCAGTGCGCCGTTTGAGCCCCAAACTGCTCCCGCGGAGTGTAAAGCACCAGCGGATGCCCATGCAGCGCCGCTTCGGCGTGAGACGCCGATGTCTGCTGCTGGTGGGGTGGGGAACCACTCGCCGTCCTTGAAGCCCCTGCTGATAGGAACATTGGCAAGAAACAAGCTGGAGACCAGGCAGCAGGTGATTATGCAATAGGTTGTAGGAATAGCAGCGGAGAGTTATTAGTAGAGTTCGCAGATAGAAATAATTTACGGATCATGAATACTTTCTTCCGCAAACGAGTGGACGGGACGGAACGAGTGGACGGAAGTGGACGGGGAAGAGACCCAATGGTGATACTAAAAAATGATATAGACTTCACACTGAGCCCTCGCGGTGGTGACGTAGAAGATGTGGGGTCCTCGGAAAGGTCCCTTGTAGCGACTACAGAATGGTAAGGTCTCGTATTAGCTTAGATTTCAAAAGGGAACGGAGGAAACTAGTAAAACAGAAGGCTATTAACGAGTTAGCTTTATGAGGGAGAGTACAATTCACGGTTTCGCTGCAGAACAGATTTTCCGCTTTAAATGAAGAAGACGGCCGTAATGTTGAAACAATGAACGATAACCACACAGCTACCGTTACGGAGTGCGCCGTAGAAGTAGGCGGTAGGATGGTTCGCCAGGATACCGGCAAGCTATCTCAGGAGACTAAGTATCTGATTAAAAAACGCCCAAGCATGAGGACGTCTAACTTCACAGAATGAATAGAACTAGGAGAGCTGTCAAAGTTAATAAATAAGCGCAAGTTAACCGACATCAGGAAGTTTAACATGGAGAAAATCGAGCAAGCTATAAAGAACGGAGGTAACCTAAAAGCAATGAAGAGAAATCTAGGCATGGGTAAATACCAGATGTATGCGGTATGACAAAGAGGGCAATGTGAGTAGCAATACGGATAAGACAGTTATAGTAGCCGGAGAGTTGTATACATATTTATACAGAAGCGAATGGTACTGAGAGAGGCAGTAGAGCACTGCAATGCCAGTAACAAAGGAGGAAGCAAAGAAAGCCTCAGGAGCAATGCAATGGGAGAAACAGCTGGTGAGAACCACGTAACAGCAGATTTGTTGAAGGACGGAGGAGAGATTGTGCTATAAAAACTAGCCACCCTCTATACGAAATGCCTTTTGTGACCTCAAGCTCATCAAGAGCTTGGAAGAACGCTTACATTATCTTCGTTAATAAGAAAGGAGACGTAAAGGACTTCCGGCATTATAGACCGAACAGCTTACTGTCCGTTGCCTACAAGGTACTTACTAAGGTAATCGCTAATAGACCAATAGACCATATCCACATTATCAATCAGGTGATTGAGAAATGCGCAGAATATAACCAACCATTATATATAGCCTTCGTTGATTACGAGAAAGCATTTGACACAATGGAAGGCTCAGCTGTCATGTAGGCATTGCTCATTCAGGGTGTAGATGAGTGGTATGTGAAAATATTGGAAGATATCTATAACGATTGCACAGCTACCATAGTTCTCCATAAAGTCAGCAATAAATTTCCAATAAAGAAACGTGTCAGGCAGGGGAAACGATCTCGCGAATGCTATTCACCGCCAGTTTACAGGAGGTATTCCGGGGCCTTAAATGGGAACAGTTGGGGATAACAGTTAATGGAGAATATTTAAGTAATCTGTGATTCGCTGATGATATGCCTTGCTAAGTCACTCAGGACTTAAACTGCATAGCATGATCAATGAGTTAGGGAGGCAGAGCAGAACGCTGGGGTTAAAAATTAACATGCAGAAAACCAAAATAATGATCAACAGTCTAGCAAGAGAACAGCAGTTCGCAATTGGTAACGAGGTGCTGGAAGTAGTAAGAGAATATCTCTGTTTAGGGCGGGTAGTGACCGCTAATCCGGATCATGAGAGTGAAATAACTAGAGGGATAAGAATAGGATGTAGCGCAGATTGGAGGTTCTCTCAGGTCATGAATGGCAGTTTACAAATATCCCTCAAGAGAAAGGTATACAACAGCTGTATCTTACCGGTACTCACCTATGGTGAAGAAACGTGGAGGCTAACAAGGAGGTTTCAGCTTACGTTAAGGACAACGCAGTGAGCTATGGAAAGGAAAATGATAGGTGTAACGTTAAAAGTTGGAAGCGGGTGGAGTGGGTTAGGGAACAAACGCGGGTTAATGACATCCTAGTCGAAATCAAGAGGAAGGAATGGGCTTGGGCAGGGCATCTAGGCGAGATGCTGGTTCTTAAGGGTAACTGAGTGGGTTCCGAGAGAAGGCAAGCGTAGCAGGCGGTTGAAGAAAGTTACGTGGGCGTATGAGATTAAGAAGGTTGCGGGATACGGTGGCTGCAACTGGCGAAGGACTGGGTTAATTAGACATGGGAGAGTCTTCTGCCCTGAAGTGGGCATAGTCTGGCTGATAATGATGATAATAATGATGAAGAAGCATGGATTTAACGAAAAGCTCTAGTGTCAGCCAAGAGGATCGAACGAAGCCATCTACCAAAAATTTGAACGCGCACTTTTCAACCGCCGAGACCCTGCACCAAAATATAACGCAACAAAGTAGTTTCCTCTGTAAGGCTGAGGAGCATCAGACGCGTGAATGTCATGACTATAAGCTTGGAGGGAAAAAAAACATATACAACCGGCAGGAAGATGCTTTAAAGGTACTATCAGCAAGAAATGAAACGCGAAGATGACAGCTGAGCCATGAAACGCAAAATAAGAATACTTCAGGTCCAGGGAAGTTCAATACTTGCTCAAAGTTTTTTTTACTTGGAAGGTGCGAATACTCTTCTTCAGAAGTTTTAATCAACCGCGCTAGCATTTCCACTCCAGGAGCTAATATTACCGCGTCTTGGCGATGTCACCTCAGTTTTCTTGTTCGCGTTTCATTCATTGCTGATAGTACACGTAGAGGGCATCGTTCAAAGAACTGCATTCTGTGCATAAAATGCATGAAATGCGGGAAGAGACACGCTATCGCAACATGTGATTCATCCGACCAGAGGACCGAGGCTCCCAGGATTTCTTGTAGTATGAAACGATGCCTGAGCCGGGTGGCCCGCTTCAACCAATCCTGACGTAGCGCATGAGCGCAGTTCCATTCGGGACGACTGTCAGTCAGTTCTTGCTCTCTGCCAACCTCGAACATAACTTAAAAAAGATGGAGGGACTGTTCACGATCACTACAAATCGACTGCAACGCGGCCTTTATGGCGACGACATACGGATGTGAGCCGGAAACCAAAAAGCTGGATTGAATCTCCACAATGAGACAAACGCAGTTTTCGGAGAGGTCTCGATACAGCTGCAGACATGGGCATGAAATAGTCCTCGGTTGTGTCAGATATTTGAGCGAGATACGAAAAGCGTTGGAGGTATCAGGTCTCACGTGCGAACCGAGTACTGACATGTTAGCGTTCTGCTACGGCACCGATCGGATCTCACGACAGAACCGCCCACAAGACAATCCGTCCTACAAACTGCAGCGTGGATTTACGATCCCCTTTCGTTGTACGAGCGAAGGTACTGTCGCAACATCTTTGGCGCCTGAATATCGAATGGGATGATGCCCTGCCCCAGGCAACTGCAGCGGGGTGGTCAAAATTGCCTGACGAACGGTTTTACCTCACCAAGGTCAAGGTTCCGCGATACTACAAGGCAAAAGGAAGCGGAGACGCAGCAACTAGCCTGCACTTTTTTTGCGGACGCGAGCCCTGTCGCCTATGGAGCGGTCGCGTAGCCTAAGACAAATGGCAAGGATGGTAGTGCGAAAATATTAATAAGCAAATCTGAGGTCGCTCCAATTAAGGAGCTTACCCTAGCTAGACTGGAGCTAATCTCATGCCTTCTGGCTGCGCGATTGGACCGCTATATTCTCGACGAGCTAGAATAACCTCCTCAAAATGTTTATTTAGGGACAGATTCATCCATTGCATTACACTGGATTCATGGGAACGCCGATCGCTGGCACTAGTTTATATGCAACCGCTTTGTTGATATTCAGACTCCGAGCGGAGGATTTACCTCGCCGCATTTCTCAGGAAAGGAGAATCCTGTAGATGTCCTTACCCGCGGTCTACCTACACAGAAGCTGTCGGAGAACGAGCTTTGGTGGAAAGGGTCCACGATGGATATACATGGAGGTATGCCACTGGCCTCAGGGCGCAATCGCGCCTACATTCACTGAGGCGAAGCTAGAGCGAAGAAGGGAAATGAAGGGGCAACTATACCGGTTGCGGATGCTGTGACGGAAATCAGTGCCTGCCTGGGTACTGAGATTTGTCAGGAAAGAAAGATGCCAAAAAAGCGAATCCGGTCCTTTGACATCGGAGGAACTAAACAGTGCAGAGGAGTACTTGATTCTTCATGGACAACGCATTAGATTTAGCAACGAAGTGGAGTGCGTACTAAACATCGGGGAAATCGCATCAGACTCGAAAGTAAGAAATGTGTCCTTGTAGCTCGACAGCAACTGTGTTCTCATAGTGCACGGACGCCTTCGAACTGAACGATCACGGCAATCACCCTATCATTCTGGCCTAAGCACAGTAACTTGCCCAAGCTTATTGTTAAACAGTGCCATCGACAAATGCTTCATGGAGGAATCCGCGATACTCTGACTCATCTCTGGGTGATTGGCGCAAGACAGGTGGCAAAGAAAATAGTAAGGAGTGCGCTATCTGTCAGCGCTACCACGGACAACGAGCCCACGAGGTGCGCGCCACTTCCAACAGGCAGAATTACAAAGGCTCTTCCGTTTCAGTTAACTACAGTTGACTACGCTGGTGCTTTAATTATCAAGGGTAATGATGGGTCAGTATTACATCTCTCTGTTTTCGACCGCGAAGGTCGAATTTCGATGGAGGCAAAATTCTAGAGGCCCGTGTACTGCGCGACGTCAGTGCACGTTAAAGAACACCAGGTGGTCGAAATTTCAGGAGCCCTTCACTACGGCGTCCCTCATAGCCTGAGTCGCTTTGAGACGTTAAACCCCATAAAACATAAACCAAACATCGCTCTGTTCACTTGTATCGTGATCTGAGCGTTCCACCTTAAATACGTGAGTGACATGTCGACACCTGTTGTCTTCTGGCTTTTCGCCGATTTATCGACCGGGGAGATATACCTCATACTGTCAACAGCGATACTGCACTTACCTTCAAAAAGCCAGCAAGGACCTGGCTACACTCCGGATCCGAATTAGAAGCGGCGAAGTCAAAAAACTACTTTGCGAACGCCCGAATTGAGAGGAAATTATAATGGAACGCGCGCCATGGTGGTACGGGTTCTACGGAAGACTTGTTGGCCTGAAGAAAACCATGAAGAAAACGCTTCATGGAAAAAGCTTATTCTTCAACGAACGTCAACGTATTCACGGCACATAGAATGTATAGTATATCTCATCAAAAGGAAACGTTCCTGAGCTAGTCATTCTATTTTTTAAGAAAGAAGCAGCGCAACTAGGACGAGAGGCGAAGACATTGGTGCAGTCTCTGCTCTCATCCCCCTCAAGTGTCCTTGTTTCTTTATCGGATGCAATTCCTGCTTTTTCCCATTCTCAAGAAATGACCGCGCCTCTGAGAGTTGACTCTTTTAGGCCCCTTCTGTCCGCCTTGAAGAGTCCGAAATTGTAGCGAAGGTCAGGTTTCTTTAAGGAGCTGGCATTAGTTGATTTCACCCCTACTGAATTTCACCCAGGATTGTGCCGAAAATGTTCACCCTTAGCCTTGTAAACGTGGTCTAGCCATGCCACGGCCCCCCTTCGTGGCCTTCGGTCAAGCGAACAAAAGCAACACCTCCTCGCTTCGCAATTATCGTGTTTTGCGGCGCACACTTCCGCGCAGCTGCTGCGTAAGCGGCCGTCCCCCTCCTCCCCTGCGCCTCGGGCCACATGCCGGGCATCCTAGCGGCTGTACAGCCTCTGCGACGAGCGAAACGCCGCGGACCGGTTCGCTCCACAGCCGGCTTACGTACAGCAGGCGAGCGTCCCGCAAAGACGAAAACAAGCAAAGAGCGGCCTTTGCGGGTATAGGACTCGCTAGTGGCGCGTATTTACGCTTCTTTCTTTCGGCCTGGTGGGAGATGGAAGATGCTGAAATAAACAAAGTCGAGATCAAGAAGAGTTCTCCTTCCGCGTGCACCAAGGCCGCCGATTATCTCAGCGGAGGGAAGGTGCCGCTCGCCTTTCCCTTTCTTTCGATCCCTCTTTCTGCACTCGCGTCGGCGAGGCGTTGTTTCGCTGGAGGTGCGACGCCGTCTTGAGCGTTGTTTCGGAGTGAGGCGCAGGATCGTCCTCGCCGTTTCACGGGGCGGCACTGTGAGGAAAAGTAAGGTGGCCTGTGGACCTTGACGATTTGTGTGGTGCGGCCTGGTTAGGGCTAACACAGCGAGCTGAAAGTGGCCTCGCCTGCGAACTGGGTACTTAATATTCCAAGGCGACGTCGACACGGCTAGTTTTCTTTTGGTGCGCGCGCTTGGAGGCCCGTTGCCCACCGGACGATGCGCCGGTAGCCAGGCTGCTGCCCGCATCAGGAACAGCATCCAGCCGACGCTTCCCTTTCCTTCCCTCGCTCCGGGCATCTGCTAATCGGGTGAGTATGTCAAGAGCGCGTGGTTTGTCAGCGTCGCGTGATGGGAGTTGTGCGGTCTTCACAAGTCTTTTTATCCTTGTTATTTTCACTTCATCACCTCAACCACTTGCTGCTCGTTAGAAGACGATGTCAAATAACTTTTTTTTTGGTTTGGTTTGGTTTGGTTTGTGGGGTTTAACGTCCCAAAGCGACTAAGGCTATGAGAGACGCCGTAGTGGAGGGCTCCGGAAATTTCGACCACCTGGGGTTCTTTTACGTGCACTGACATCGCACAGTACACGGGCCTCTAGAATTTCTCCTCCAAAGAAATTCCACCGCCGCGGCCGGGATCGAACCCGCGTCTTTCGGGTCAGCAGCCGAGCACCATAACCAATGAGCCAGCGGCTTCCGTCGAATAGCAATGCATTTACTTTAGCTACCAGCGCCAACGCTTAGCAATCGCGAGCTTCTTTGGAGCTGGGAAAGTATCCGTACTGAAAGTCGGAACCCACTCTGAGCAATATTTTCGTTAGTCAGTGAAATATCCCCGGAGAAACAGTGTGCTGGCCTTACAGGCGGTTGAAAGTATAGGCCGTGATGGTAAGAACCTCTAGTCGGTATTTTTTAATTGATGAAAAGATTTGGGAGCTTTGCCTTCCGACAAAAAGCTAACGATCCGTAGAATTAATTTGCTCATATACTCCTGTGTGCATGGACGATTCTTACTCCTTGTCCAGGTATATCTTTTCAATCAGTGATAGTGTTCAGCATCACTGGATAGCCCAACAAATTGCCATAATTCCCCTCGTTGTCTCTAGTTTGCGTTATTGGTTCTCAAACTAACCGAAGTCGCTCGTTCGTACTGTGGCATTGTAGAAGCTGTTGTTGCGGACTCTGACATCCTTGTAGGAATGCCGTTACATGGAAATGCTGTCTTCCGGAAGCTGCTGCATAAATAGCATACAGGAGTTAAACCACTGACTTCGCCCGGCAATGCACCTACGCTAACCGTAACATGACATTTATAAGCGATGTCAGGAGTCGACGCTGGCCGTGTTTCCTTTCATTGACCGCTGGCATCACATCAATTATTACAGTTCTCGCTTCAGGTAGAACGCAGTGAAAACTAATCTGGCCGCACTTCTTTTGCCTTAATTGCATCGTCCCATAGAGGGCTGTAAGGAAGGCCTCGTTAGAAGCATCTATATTGTGTGCTCATCGCCATAGGCCGACGTCTCTCTTCAGGGAGGAAAAGTAGAAACAAAGGCAATTACTAACACCGAATGGTTTCTCGGGCTCTTGCACTTTTCATAAGGGCAACCTGCAGTGTTAGTCATTACCGCTAAATAGCGGTTCGTGCTACACAACGTTTTGCGCATAACGTCGTGCTACTTTATGAAATTGCGAATTATTTTTAAAACACTCGTTTATGGAAGTATATGGCTAGTTTAGTAGTTACTCAGGGGAGAGGGTTTCTATCGACTGACGTGCGGCGAAGCTACTCCGACTTGCGTCATAACCGAAGCTCCACGTTGTGAGCACATCATTGGGAGCGTAGTTTGTATTAAAAGCGGTGCGCTGTCCATGTGGTTTCATCCCAAACTCAGCTTCGAACTCCACCGTGCTAAGGCAAACGCGCGGCACGATTGCTGTGAGCGCAAACAAGTCCATGATAAGCATCCACATGGCCTAGAAACCAGGCCGCTCCCATAGCCACCCCGGGACGGTGGCGGTCAGCGGAGGACAGTAGCTCTCTACCACTTTAACGAGCGGCATGTTTGGACGGGCCACCGCGCCCCATTCGTTTCCCTTTCGCAGCCGAAACTTGGCAAGCGTGCACGGTGTTTTCGCGACTGCTCTTATCGCGGGCATTTCGTCGCCGAACCGGCCAGAGTTGGAGCGAAGCTTTCAGCTGCGCCGAACCGGTCGAAGGTATTGAGACGCAACCTTGGCGCCAACCGGTGCTCGCTGAGAACGTCGCGCTTGCAAGCATTTCGCTCGCGCCGCGCGAGAAATGGATACGCCCCTGGCATGCAGCGCGCCGCACGCGGTCGTCGGGGGGTCGGCGCGAGCTCCGGCACGTTCACCCGCTTCTTGCACAGCGCGCGGCTGCGGAACGCGTTTTTTTTTTCTCTTTGTCTTCCAAAGGCCTCTCCGCTTTCAAGAGCTCAGCTTCCCCTGTTGGCCGTTTTAGCGATGATTTTTGCTCTCGTGATGCAACGCAGGAAGACTTGAGACGAGCAAAAAAACAAAACAAAATCAATGAAACATAGCACCACAGGAAAACACGCGTTTCGCCACACCTACGTCAGACAGGTAGGAATAACGAATACATTAAAAAGCCAACAGGCAGAGCGGGTGGCTTTCGACAGAGTGGGCCTAGCAGCGTACCGACGAAACGTGGTCGTCCGCATTCGTGTCCAACTTTGATACGCTACTAAAGGTGCGTTGACTAAGCGCCGGCGAAAGTGCTCTTTGCGCTTAGTTTCGGTTGTCGTGCCGTGGATCTCATCTCGTGCTCTTTGCGCGAGAGTCGCTTGCGCAGGCATTGCAACAGCATCGGCACGGCAGACGCTTCTATGACCCCGGCGGAAGCGAGGATTTTAGCCAGCAGCTGTGGGTTGTATCAGCAGATTCAGCGAGACCTTTTCGTGCATGCCGAAGTCAAGGTGGGTTAGGACAACTTTTTGGTGACTCCAAGGAAAGAGCGAATGCTCGCAGAAGGCTCTGCTAAAACCAGAAAATGCGCGAGTCATAAACTAACGTCTTAAGAGTTTACTGAACCATGCTGGCGAAGAAAAAATATCGGATGACTACGTGTATTCAGACCAATAATAATTATTTCTATCGAGTGAAACTAATACCAGTTCCGTAAAAAAACGACATAATGAACAGAAGTATAGGGTCCGTAGAATACAACACAATCGGTCGTGCCCTGCGCTTGTCCCGTCCCTTTTTTGCCCTCTTTCTTCCCGCAATGTTGGAGCAATTTGCCGTGTCAGTGGCCTGGTTCAGTGGCATACAACTAAAATAACGAATAACTAAGCAATTACAGTCAAGCGGAGGAAACACGACAGAGGGACTGTAACCTACCTCTAAAAAAAGGGGGAATAACTATAAAGTAGACAAGTACCGGTTCAAGTGCTTCTCATTCGTAACCACTATGCCACTTTTCTTAAACTACAGACTAACGATCTTTCTCCCTTCTGTCAATGAGTTTTCAAATCCGATTCTTGCTTATTTCCACTCACCCTCCATACTGCCTACTGTATAGGGAGTTTGTCTCGTGATCAGAAGCTCACGGGATCACTTGCAGGGGCCAAATTTCGATGCAGGCTAAATGCAAAAAGCGTTCTTGTGTCGTGCAATACTAGCAAACGTTAACCGTTTAATGTCTAGCATCGTGAATTCGTGCCACACCGAACTCAATCCCACTTCATGTGTTCACTGCTAGTTGGAGCGTGCGTGCAAATTTTCATGTCAGTGCATTCTCGGCAACCGGAGCTTTTCGCCCACGAGCTCTCAGGCTCTAAGGCTCTTCATCGCAGAGGGGCATAAAGATCCGCGCTACCGTCAGGGCTGTGATTGAAACCGGTTGAGAGATCGTGACATCTTTTTTGCGCAACTTGTTTCCTGGCTTTTCTCGCATCTTGTGGCAAAATAAGGATATAGTTTGATTCAATATCGCAAGTACGAAATGTGCAAAAAAAAAACTGCGTCTTTGATTACACTATTTTCAATTGTATCTGCCTACTTTCCTCTTGTGAATATCGGTTGATAACATCTCAATAGTAGCTTTAACTGCGTCTTAATCAAGACGCGGTTTCAACGAACTGGGGCGAAAAAGAAATAGTGCTGGGGTCTGAAAGGGTGATAGTGAAAATCGCGGGTGTGCATTGCAGACTGCTTGGTTTATTGGTTTATTGGGGTTGAACACCCTGAAGCAACTCAGGCTATGAGGGACGCAGTAGTATTTCAACCACCTGGGGTTCTTTAACGTGCACTGACATCGCACAGTACACGGGCCTCTAGAATTTCGCCTTCATCGAAATTCAGCCGCCGCGGCCGGGATCGAACCCGCGTCTTTCGGGCAAGCAACCGAGCGCCATAACAGAAGTTTGTCAACAGATCTGTGCACTCAGCGCAAAACAATCGCTCGCTACCCTAACAGATCAATTCGCGTCCACCTGACAAAAAAAAAGCCATGATAATGCACGATGCTTGAACCGCTGCTTTAAAGCGCCATTAAAATGACAACGGCAGAGGGTTCGACTTTCCAACCCACTTTTGAGCGCTGATTCTTTCCATCATCAGCGCCAGACATCAAGCGGAGCGGAGGACGCCGCGGGAGTAAGCTGGCGCTTACTGGAAACACCTATACTTGGTAAAAGATGAGCAGTGTAAGCAACGCAGCAGCTGAAGCTCGCCTTTTTGCATTCCACTGAAAAGAATCATGACAGCTATACCGGTATCAAGAAAGTACGCTTAGAAAACGATGCACCAGCTCGACGATCTCGACCGAAGCAAGATAGAAATCGCAAGCTGTGGGCGCAGTGTTGCCTGACCTCCAAGCAGTTCCGCATAATGTCTATTTGCCCTTAGAAACGTGGCTGCAGGAGAAGGAATTATTTGTATAGTGCGGAATCCACTGCTTTCCCTGTAAAAAGGATGACTGCTGGGACGCGGATTATTTTCTGGGACGTCCTCTAAAGGATTCTTACAAAGCATTTTCCGCTTGACTCCCAACACATTAATGGCTTTTGATTGAAAACAAGGATGGCGTTCGTTATGATGTTGTCATGGCTTTCAGATTGCGCAGTATGTGTAGGAAAAGGATGGCGGTGTGTCACGAAGGTCTTGCTGCTCGGCCAGTGTTAGAGTATCTAAAAGAAGCAATTCCAAGATACATGGAAATGCTAAAAACTTAAGTCTCTCGCGCCTGACTGGCTCCCATATTTTGAAACCCTCAAGACATAATTTTAGCCTTTCTACGTCAGTCACAGATTGGCTGACGGTTCTTGTGTGCGTAAGGTATGAATTTTTTGGCATTAGACCATCGCCATATCGTATTTAAATGCGAGTCTGTCGCGATACGCTTTGGATGTCGTCGTCTTCATCAATTTCCATCCGTGCGTAATGTATCTGAAAACCGAAACAGAAGTGAAAACCAAGGAGTTAGCGCACATAACTTCCGTTTGGTCTAGCCACGCTAAATCTTCTGTAACAGCGCAAGTAAAAATGAGGAAGCGACAACGACAGAGACACAGTGAAATAGTTCTAACTTACAATTGGGTGTTGTGCACAAGATGCCATGCTCAAGATCCTCAAGATGTTAGGCAGGTTGACGAGTTGCAAAGCGTAGAAATAATTGTGAGCGACTACTCAAAACCATTTGATTTGGTTTGCAATAGCAAGCTCATTACTAAACTTTGTGTCTTTATCATATAGATTCACGGTGTCCGACTACTGGGCTGGATTAAGGACTACTTACGATAAAGATCAGAATTTGTTCTGAGCCGCTTTTAATTCTCACGTCGTCCAGATAACTGATAACACATCAGTTAAAATCCGCTTATTCTGCGGATGACCGGTTTATGTATCCAATAAAAATAAAGCTTACGACCAGCTTACACTAGAAAATGTGCTCTCTTTAATCTGTGGTTGGAGCAACACATGTCAGATGAGGATAAATTTTAGCAAAACTGTATCGATGACACTCCCTAAAAAAAATCCTTTTCTTTTTCGTATACTAACAACACATATCGACTAACGCATGTAAACGAGTTAATGTACCAAGGTGTAACGCTCTTTTCAAATTTCTTAAAACGTACATTAAAAGCTGCAACATTAAACTGTAAGCTGACGGTGTACAAATCTCTAGTAAGGCCTGTGCTTGAAGGTGCTTGGAAGGCCTGGTTGCCGCACTTCTCTAAAGACATCGTTAGACTTGCAAATGTGCAGAAAAAAGCTAAATGATTTATATATAAGAGTTATGACCGGCACTTCTCTGTACACAGTTAACGCCCCCGCCTTATCACTTGACACACTTCAACGCTGATGTGATCGCATTATCCTTCTACACAAAATGATCAATAAGCAAATTTATGTTGACGCCCCTATTCTTTAGCCAGTTCTTCAGCACGTGTCGCTCACCGTAACAAAACATTGCTTCCTTTTTCTTCGTGTCATTCCAAACTGGTAAAACCTTCCGTAGGTAAGTCATGCTTCACCAATGCACTAAGTAAATCTTGCATACATTCATTACAAGACAGTTTCAACCACCAAACCCATCGTCTCTAGAGGGCTGGTTATCCCAAACATCTGCTTACGTCTATTTCAGAACCAGAACCACCCCGCCGCGGTGGCTCAGTGGTTATGGTGCTCGGCTGCTGAACCAAAAGACGCGGGTTCGATCCCGGCCGCGGCGGCTAGAATTTCTTTGGAGGAGAAATTCTACAGGCCCGTGTACTGTGCGATGTCAGTGCACGCTGTAGAACTCTGGGTGGTCGAAATTTCCGGAGCCCTCCACTACGGCGTTTCTCATAGCCTTAGTCGCTTTGGGACGTTAAACCCCATAAACCAACCAATCTATTTCAGAACCTATTCTTCGAAATTTCAACGAAAAAGGAAAGCTGGCTGATTCCGTTAACAAGAAAAAAGAAAAGACCATTGTGGTCCCCTACATTCGTCGTTTCGCACACAGCCTGAAAAAGATTGGTAAACGCGCAGAAGTTGGGGTGTCTTCTCGGCTCCCGATAAGCAAGCCAAGATATGTAAAAAAGTTAACTCACAATAGGTCGCGCAAGGATGTACCACTAATCACGAGAACCGTTTCGTGGCTTACCAAGAAGGTGTCGTCTATGTCATTCAACATTCCAGCGGCAAGCAATATGTTGACCACACGAGCAGATGCCTAAACAAACGGCTCAGAAAACACAACAACGTGCAGAACATCGTGAAAGGGCATCTAGGCATTCATTGAAGATATTGCGAGAGCGGAAATTGCCAGCTGGACTTCAAGAAAACCAAGCTGATAAGTAAACACAAAAATCAGCTAGCGCATGAATTCATTGAAGCCGAACAAATCGCCCGGTCAGCAGAATCGTGTGTCTGCAGCCCCTCTTTGGCACTTTCATCTTAAGAATTCTATACATAACGACATGCAAGTGATACAGCATTTGGCTCCATGAATATCATGGATGAGTGTTTATGATTGAGTGTGTTGTTTTCCTTTATTGTTTAGTGGCCACTCATTTATTTTCACTGTCCAAATAATAAAAATTTCAGTTGCAAGTCAGCGCCCGTCTATGTGTCTTCCTTGAGTCCGTGTCCAAGCTCGCGCTGTTATTGAGGGAAACATTATTCAGATCCCATACATATGCCATTTTTCTGAATTTATTTGTTGCCTTCCCAAACGGAGATTGTAGAACTAAGGTAAAAGTTAAGTAACTCAAGGAACCCGCTGACAGAATCACTTGCGTTGTTCGGTGTCGTTTCAGCTGCAATTGCATCTTGAAAGCTTTTGACGTCGATCGAAAAGGCTGGCGCTGAGTCTCATCCTCAAGAAAATGTGGCACTACGAAGCAGCTCTTCATAAAATATTTTGCGAACCACTTGGAGGATACGTAGGTTGTTTTTGATATACATCGCAAAAGATTTCTGCCAGATTCTATTTTCGTTCACGGTACTTGAAGCAGACAATAAAATTTGACTTTTATCTGCGAAGAACACTTTCATCCCATAAAATGCGCTCCAATTCATGAACTGTGCAAGGCGATCGAGCTTAAGCTCGGTGTACAGCTTACTTTATTATTATTTATCATTTATGAATACTGCAATCAAACAAAGGATTTTAGCAGGGTAGGTACATGAATAAAAAAAAGAAAAATTTCATGTACAAGTGTCAGAATCTCTGGCAAAAAGCTCAGTGAATATAGTCACAGTAATGAAGAAACACTCACCAGCAGTAAACAGAAAACAATACGGAGCACAGGCGTCAAAAGCGCAGGAAAAAAAGCTGAGACAAAGAATTAGCAAAATTACACAGCCGCTCATCCCCTGTAAACAAAGAAAATAATACGTAGAGCAACTATTACAACCAGTCTCTAAATATAAAAAAAAATTTAAACATGTGCGTAATCACAACGAAATGCAACAACAAAGCAGAAATTAGGAAAAACTTACACCCCTAGTAAATAATGCAAGAGATTGCTGTAAAATTTCGTACTTTGTAGGCCGATTGCAGTCCGTTACTATTATTGGGAAAAAAGAATATTTTAAGCAACTGTTACGAGGGCTAAAAGAGGTAATTATCATATTGTGTCGCTGCCTAGCGTTGTAACCTGAAGAGAAAGACATTATTTCACCAATGTTATTCTTGAAATGACCGTGTACAAGTTGGTACAAAAATTTCAGACGAAAGACGCGATTCCTTTCGGTTAATGGTGTCAAACCAGCCTTCTGCAACAGGTTAGTCACTTTTGTACGTCCATAACTATTGTAAACGAAACGGACTGCTCTTTTTTATTTTTTCAATACTATCAATGCTTGTTTTCGTGAACGGATCCGAAATTACGACCGCATAATCAAGTATCGGGAGGACAATATATTTGTAGGCAGAAGCCGAATTTCATTGCCCTCTGCTTGAAGGTCACGAAAAGAAATGGTGAATGAATGGGAGGCCCATGTCACAAAACAGCCTCCGCACTCATGGAGAAGGGACACGAAAGCCCTGACCTTATTATGAGCAGCGAATCAGCAGTGTGCCGACGGGTTCGACAATAAGCTCCCAAGCACCCTGTTCGTTGGAACAGTCGCCAGCATGCAGCTATGTGTGTAGCTATCTCCTAAGGACCGTGTGTATAGCAGCGCCCACGGCCTGGCGCCCCGGCGGAGGGGGGGGGGGGGGGGGGGGTGGTTGGCGGGGGAACGAAAAAGCCTCTAGTGAACATCCTGTGGTTTAAGGAGCGCCGTCCGCAGGGTGCGTCGAACAGAGGGGTCATCTACAAAAAGGGCGTTTGTACCTCTCTAGCAAAACCGTGACCTGAGCTAGTTAGTATATCTTCACAACTTCACCAGCGCTGCGACGAGGAACGAGGACAGAGAAGGAAGGACAGGGGCAATCGCTAGTAACAACTGTTAGTTAGTGAGTTGTTAGTAGCGTTTGTCCCTGTCTGTCCTTTTCTGTCTTTGTTCGTCGTTGCAGCGCTGGTGAAGTTGTGAAGGTGTACATCGGCCTCTAAACTACAGATCTTGTTTAGTTGTTTTGATTTAGTTACCTTTTCCGCGTCCAGCCGTGTCCTGGAATCAATTAAGCACCACACGTAAAACTTAAGCCAGGATAGCACCGAGCTTTGTGGAACATCCTCTCCTTCAACTCTCCATCTTTTCCTCCCTCACCGAGTACATCCTGGAATCGAGGGCGACCATTCAATTCCTGGATGTACTCTTCTACCGGGAGTCTTCAGGTCTTACCTTTCTTACAGAAAACCAAGTGACACCGGCCACTACCTTCATTTCACTTCCGTCCACTCTGCTTCCGAAAACGTACGTTGGCTACCGGGCTACTCCGCAGAAAAGAAAGAATATGCACGAAAAGCGAAGACAAGGCGGCTGACTCGTTGCACATACGTCACGATTTGTCTGCATGCGTCTACCCAGGGCATTTTAGTGACTCCGTGGAGAGCCAGCTCACACGTCCTGCATTGCACCGCGCCCCGAGGCACCCAGAAACATTCTTCAATTCCGTGTGTCCGAGTGGTCACTGAGACGCTGGCGCGTATACTGCGTATGTGCCAGCTCGCAAACTTAGGAATGAATTGGTGCCAGTGAGGAATCCACTGAAGAAAGAAATGTTTTCTTTCGTTCTATACGCAATTACATGTGCCGACTGCGCAGCCGTGTACATCCATGAGTCCGGGGATTTCGCACGAAGATTTCGAGACCACCAGAATGACATGAGGAATCCACGGGTGGCTTTAGAGTCCACTTCACTTCACTTCACTTCACTTCACTTCACTTTATTTCCTTAAAGGCCCCCAGGATTGGGGGTATTACATAAGGGGTGGGTTACATTGAAAAATCAGATTGAATACACAAAGAAAAAACGTAAGATACAAATATTATTCGCTGTTAAAGGTAGAAGCTAAACAGTTCGCAAATGTTGATGGGCAGATGATTGTGGCGATGTCGTGTGGAAGGCTGTTCCAGTCCTTGGCTGATAGTGGAAAGAATGACGATGCAAATGTAGTTGTACGCGTACATGGCCGGGCTCCTTGAAGGAGATGACCAATGCGGAGGGAAGTGCGTGCCGGGGGATTGATGTAGGGAGGACGATGAAGTGAGCTGAAATAAAATTTGTGAAACAAGCACATACTAGTAATACGACGCCTACAAGCCAGGGATGTTAAGCCTGCCTCTGCTTTTAGTGCTGATATACTGACATTATCTGAATAGCACGAATGTATGAATCTTGTGGCTCGATTTTGTACTGATTCTAGGGAATTTATTAGGTAATTTTGGTTAGGGCTCCAAATAGCAGAGGCATATTCTAATTTAGAACGGACAAGTGATTTGTAGGCAAGTAATTTTAGGTTTTGTGGCGCATGACGTAGATATCGTTTTGTTGGCATGACGTAGACGCACTTGCCGGATGCTCGGTGTCTACCGGCCACAACATTTAATGGGAAAAGGCACCTGTACCTGAAAAGAAAATAACCGAACATCCTGGTTCTATCTCGAGTCATTGATTATTCAAACAACAAGAGATACGCTGAACCGTTGTGATGCCAATCTACCCCAGGTATACGCTAGGCGTCTGCGATCTGACTTGCGCCGTATTTAAGGCTACAATTTCGGCTTCGCCTTCATTGTGAACAAGGCTCCCGTGTTGGAGCAGAAACGTCAATTCATCTTTCTTTTGTGTGGTGCATTTTATTATGTTTTCGTCAAGCCACCTCCTCAGACAGAAGAAGCGATGATAGGACAGCACGCAGTAAACAACATTGTTAGGCTCAGAAAAAACACGGCCATGGAATAAACAGGCTAGACAAATATAGTGAATGCAAAAATTTGATTGTGAACTGCGGCCATGTATAACTACGGGAAAGAAGGAGAGGGTTAATTGGAAAGACATGGGAGAGGCCTTTGCCCTGCAGTGGGCGTAGTCAGGCTGATGATGATGATGATGATGATTAATGGAGCTTATTTACGGCACGCATTTAAGGAGTCAACACCAGTGACACAGCGAGTGGCGGCTGTGAACGCTGTACGTGAAGCTTGCGGTATGGTCATTGTTTGACTCCGGATGACGTGAAGATACAGGTAGTAACGCAATGAGGACAGCTAGAACTCAGAAGCCTTGCAGGAGCAACCGGCTGCGAAACTTGGGCGCGATAATATATGCTTAGATTTGAAGCACTGCAATCAGAGGGCTACTGAGAGCTTGCGTCGCCAAGATATCTGCAACCTCATTTTGACGACCTCAACCTCATACCGTTTTCCGGATTTTGTTCTAATTTCTACGAGCTACCTCCGAAATTAACATCGCCAAAAAAAAATAACGAGGTGCAATGTCACAACAATAAACACGTCTTCTGGATACTGACAAAATCAGTGCATTTTGCATGCGTCAACTTTGTAATTTAAAGCCGCCTTGCGCCATAAAAAAAGAAGAGGCAGGCAGAGAGACAACAAAAATTACAGACGCTACTTCACAGACATAATTCGTGCTTGGGAGTGCTCTCGTGTGTGTGCCTGTCTCTTCTCTTAAATTTGCGCTAAGCTGTTCTAAAAGTTGAGAGCCAAGTCACCCAGCAACTTGCTTTCCTGAGCCCTAGCAATCCGCTACTTCTATTTTTTATCCTTGTTTTTTTGTGTATTGTAATGAGGATGACCATCTGGTATCCCAATCCGTAGCTTATACTTTGCGTTGTTTTCCAGCACGAGTATACCAGCCGCATTGCACATGGAACCAAGACAACAGCCTCTGCCGGCTCGTCAGTGAGCCAATAAGTCAGCGCAGCAACTGAGAACGCAGCGTGCTGTGAGTGAAAGAGCGCACTTTTTTTTTTCAGAAGGAAACCTTTTAACTTCATATACTATTTCCGCAGCACGCCTGGCATCTTGTACATGCATCCTATTCTGTATAGTTTCGAACTCCGCATACAGTACTAACCTAAAAACTCTGTTAAAACGTATTATCTTCAGAGTATCTTTTTATTTTCGCTTTAAAGTTTTGGACAAGGCCATGCTTTTAAGAAATGCATTTGAGATGTTTTTTTCTTTAGTTACGCCATCGCAAAGTTCAGTGTGGAATCATCGTTTCATGCCTCAACCTTAAAATGTCCTTTCCTTATTGGAGGGTAGAACTATACAGGAGGGAGTGAAAGAAGAAAGAGTTGTCTTAGTTAGAGTCTACGCAGTGGGGAGCCGCATTTCGATGGAGGCGAAACGAAAAGGTGCACGTGTGCTGAGTGATATGAGTGCATGTTAAAGATACCCAGGTGGTACAAATAACTGCGGAGACCTTCACTACGGCACCTCTTTCTTCTTTTCTTCTTTCACTCCCTCCTTTATCGCTGTCTTACGGCGCGGCTCGGGTGTCCACTGAGATATGTCAGACAGTTACTGCGTCACTTCCTTTCCTCAAAAGCGAATTTTCATTTTTTTTTTCATTTCAGCTGTTGCTTCAGGTTTGCAACGGCTACGACAGCATGGCGTTCTTATTAAAGACTATGCAATCTAATACTGGAGAGAAAGATAGACACCTAAAAAAATGCATTTGTGTTTCACATTTGGATGCTGCTTTGCTGTACAGTGCAGCCGCTGCATCAGAAATATGGCCCCCTTACCCCACTCGCCCCGCCTCCAGCCCCTCAGGTACTCGGGAAAGGAGTAAGCCAATACTTTACAGTCATATATGTCACAAGTAGAGAGTAGGGGTAACAAACTTTCTTGAGACACTTACTCCTTTGTTTTTCATTAAAGGTTACTCTGAATGTTTTCATTTGCATACTATTTTCCGACACTTATCCGAAATATTGCTTTTGGCGTAGCAGGGCTCTTCAGAACCGAGTTTGCACTGAGACATTAGGAAAGATATTTGGTGAGGATAGGATTCACATTTGGCTCCTGACATGGTGCTGCATATCGCAATAGAATATAAGCGGAATAATTAAAATATTCCCCCTAATCACTTAAGCTCCTATATCGTGGAATGCCGCAACGCTTTAACCACAAATGGGACCGGCTAAATGCCATTTGAAGAACTACTGTAGGCTTTTTTGTTGATCTTAGTGCGCTGATCTACTACCGTAAGTAATTGGTCCTACAAACGTTAAAGCTTCTTGCAAACAATTTTGGTGCTCCTCTGCATTGATTTTGGCATGAATAGCGCGAGTTCTGAATAGCCGGTTTTAGAAGCCTTCAGTAATGAGCACTAGATAGAGCAAAATGCAGTACCTCAGAAGCGGAAATATGCAAAAGCTTTGAATATTTGCAGTGTCAACTGAGTATCATCAGTGTTCACTAATGTGAACATTTTGAGAACAGGCCACATCTTGTATGATGATATTTATTATGTCAATCAGCGTAGTTCGCTTTATAGGCAGGAACTGTGACTACATGCGCAAAAAAGCTTTCAGGCTTTACGAATAGAAGTGGGCGCTGCAACCTGGTCTTCTAGTGAACATTCTACTTAAGAATTTCTTCCCTTTTAAACATGAAATTTTTACGCCCTCCCACAGCTACTTTCACTAGATTCAAGTAAGACCATTCATAAGGGATTGTGGTTAGAGCAAAACAGAACTGCGCGAAGGCGACTGGACAAAAGAATGCACGAATACACACAGACAAAGCGCAATTTGTGCGCTTTGTGTATCTGTATTCGTGCCTTCTTTTGTCCCGTAGTCCTCGCGCAGTTCTGTTTTGCTCTAACCATGAACAGACTAGCCTAACATCATGTCTTACTTCAAGGGATTGTGCTACGCCATGAGAACAACGGCGCCAAACGTTATAATGTATTCTGGGCGTTGTCGGTCAGTCATACTATTGCACACATTGATCAACGTGTAAGGAACTGCCTTCTTCCGCTTTGCCGAATGGTCATCTTTAAGCGCTCTGCCGTTTACCCATGCAGCTACCGACGAAGGACGGTTTGCCGCCATGCCCGAAGGCCGGCTGCTCCGTCGTTGGAATGGCTGCGCGCACGTGCCCCAGCACGGACCCGACAGCATCCACAGTTGGCTCGTGGCCGGTAAGCGGGTCTCATTGTGTGCCTCACCTGTCCTTGATTCGCTGCGTGGAAGCGTTCCCGGCAGTGCATAGCGCGCTAACCATTAGCGGGTGGTCTTCACACAAGGGATTTCAGACGCCACGCCGGGAAGGTGTGCTTCGCGCGAGGTATAGCAAGACGGCAAGGAAGCATGGTGAAACGCGTATGCGAGAAGCGCTACAAGGGTGCAAGGTTACACGCATTGTATTGTATTTCATAGTTCATTGTAGTAGTAGTTCATAATTAAATAGTTTTATGGCGCAAAAAACAGGCAAGACACATAGGTAGGTGACAGGACGACCTGCGCATGTGACGACAAGCTATATAAGTACGTTTCGTGCATCCAATAAAATCAGTTGGAAGTTTGGCACTTCGTCCTGTCACCTACCTATGTGTCTTGTTTGTTTTTTGCGCCTTAAAACTATTTGATTATGAACCTAAACCAACTAGCCCAGCAGCAAGTGCTGTCAGAGTAGTAGCGTTGAGGAAGCTTGTTTTCTTCTGAAGCAAAAAAAAAAAAAGATGAGGAAAGCGAACCTGTTATGCAGCTGCCTGATAGAACGTAAAATCATCAGTTCCGAGGAAAATAGGCTGGAGATGAAAACGAAACGCTTTGTCACTTAGAGAAACAGGGCGTCCGAACCACGCCGCGTACAATTTACCCATTTATGTAATTTTTACCCTTTACGACGTGACGATCTCCGCAGTGTAAGTAGCAGCCGCTAAGTGTGCAGTATTTATTTATTTATTTATTGAATACTGCGGACATGCTGTATGTCCAAGCAGGAGAGGGAAATACATACAGGAAGGAAAAGCAAAACAGGTGCGATAGTACCGAACGACATAAATACCCCAAAACAAGCAACGCAAAAGTACAATTGAAAACGCGGTTACAGTACAGCTACTAAACCAGTAGTGAAAATCAAGAATGATTGCAAAGTAACGGAGAGTTCTCCGGTAGAGCATTCGATTGAGAAACTGCTCTCAGAAAAAAAGAAAACTTGTAGGTATTTGTGCGTGCAAAAATATGTTTCAGGCTAAGGGCATGCTTATGGCGCGAGGCTTGTGTAGAATCATTAACGATGTAATTTTCAGGTCGGATACCAAGTCGAGAAAAATATAACGAATGAAGGAAGTTGAGGCGGGCTTTCTTCCTTCTATATGCCAGTGTTTCTAAGGCTGCGAGTTTCAACATGGCGGAAGGAGAGTCTAGGCGCCTGTAACGGTTGTAAATGAATCGTGCCGCAAGACGTTGCATTCTTTCTAGCTTTTGAATGTCATCTATCGTGTAGGGGTCCCATACAATGCAGGCATATTCGAGAGCTGGCCTTACAATAGATTTATATGCCTTCAGACTTAGGGTACTCGGGCAACCGCTCATCCGAAGCTTCAGAAATCCTAGCTTTTTGCGGGCGGAGGAGCATATATTTTCGATGTGTTTTGTCCATTTGAGCCGTGACGTTATTGTGACACCTAGATACTTATATTCTTCTACAGCTCTGATTGCAATGTTATTAATGTTGTATGAAAAATTATGTTGCGTGGTCTTTTTACAGATGCATAGAGAAACTGTTTTGTCAAAGTTAATAACTATTTCCCATTCATTACACCATTTAGCTAAATATTGTAGATTTGCGTTCAAAGTAAGCTGGTCAGACACAGATTTGATAGACTTAAATATAATACAATCGTCCGCAAACAGCTTTACGGACACAGAGGGGTCGAGAGCTTCTGGGAGGTCGTTTATATAGATATAGAATAGTACTGGACCCAGAACCGATCCCTGAGGCACACCATAGCGAACCTTTAAGAATCGAGAGGTGACTCCATCGATGTCGACAAACTGCTTTCGCTTTGATAAGTATGATGTGACCCAATTTATTATTTGATCCGGAATGCCTATTCATTGCATTTTTATTACTTGTTGATGATGAGGTACTCAATCGAAAGCTTTGGAATAATCTAAAAAAATCATGTCGACCTGGCCACCACAATCAAGCACTTTAGCAAGTTCATCTACAGTGACCACTAGCTGTGTTGTAATTGAGAATCCTCGACGGAAGCCATGTTGCGCTTTGGTCATTATTCCCATGTGATGTAAATAATTGTGGAGGTATTTGGTAAGTACGTGTTTTAGCACTTTGCAGGAGGTGGAAATCAATGAAACTGGGCGGTAATTACCAACTTGCAGTCGGCTGCCGCTTTTAAAAACCGGAACCACGTGAGAAATTTTCCATTCATCTGGTACTGTACCCGACTCAAGAGACTTGTTAAATATTATTATCAAAAATTTGGCTAGTATTTCAGCGTACATTTTATGAAAGGTAGTGGGAATATGGTCGGGGCCGGGGATTTCTTGGGGTCTAGCCGCAGGAGTAGTTCTACTATTCCTTCTCTGCTAATAGTGACACTTCTTTCGAGACTGTTCAGACAACGATCGTTTAACGCAGTGTTAGATTTAGTGAAAACGCTTTGGAAATAATTATTAAAAGCATCAGCTATCTCCTTTTTATCAGTAATGGCAGAAGCATTGAATCATTACTGAAATAAAGTTAGAACCATGGTTTGTTCCTTGTGTCATCACTTTTTGTGGACACAATTAATGGTCAATACTGTTTTATAATATTGTAGAATATATTTTAAATGACAGTGATGATAAATTGGTGTAGACTTTACACATATCATGCCGGTGGAATACCGGCGGTTCACCATTTTAAAAGCTTGTGTATGTGGAACTTCGTGAAAAGTATTAAAGAAATCCAAACCATTTTCCGCAATTAAGCGCTCAAAAAATATATTGCTGAAGGTACTCTGTTTTTCCACCAGCAATTCTTTGCGACTCGTTCCGCGGAATACGTGGTGCGGGGCTAAGCCAGCATTCGTTATTTTATTTTGTTAAAACTGTACCTTTTCCACTTCCTTTTTTGGCAGAGACCTTCAGAGAGTGCAGTAGAATATTCAGGGTTTGTTTCTTTGGATCAGTCATCTTATGCGGCGCTTGTAAAAGGTAACTCATTTGAGCAAAAACGCATAGCGCCTAATATGACCTCCCGGTAGGATTAAGTCCGCTAGCAGCCTTGCTAAGGAGATGTAAAACCGTGAGGCCGTTAGCATCGTTGTTTCTTTAAGCTGTTGCATATGTGCTTGTTCTGGAGCCAGCACCAATGCACTGTTCGCTCGACTGTTCTAAAGAAACTCTGCAAACTACGTGCAAGGTTGGTTTCAGCGCCGGGTAGGCGGCCGCAGACTGCCCAGGTATTGTGAAGGTCGCGTTCTTTGCTCAGAGCAGACTCGACCCAAGGGCATCGGGAAGTTGGATCGCTCAAAATGTGACATCTCCGTAGCACACAGCGCAATGAATACCGGGAACGTGACAACTTGAAGGCGGAGCTGAGAGCGCTTTCAGAGCGGCGGTCTTTGCTACAACGGCCCATTCTTGTTGGTTGTATGGTTTCTATAGTTGCTCTATGTATATTGTAACCCGAAACGTGCAAACAGCTTCGCGTAACGCACTTGGTGCTCGTGGATAGGCAACGTTTCGTGCGTCGACGTTCCATTAACGTAGGTCGGTTATGGAGAATCACATCTGATTGGCTGTAGAATCGTCGTGGCCAGTCGGTAACTGGTATCATTCCCCTAACACTGTTAAACCTCCTTAAAGTCGTTAGTTCATGGCACCCGTTGAGGCTCAGGAAGACCTTTTTTTTTAGGCGATCTCGAATAGGCAAGCCGGCGTTTATGACAGGCAGGGCGGTGTTTGTGCTGCTTAGGAGCGTAGTTTTCGACCGGTGCAAGTAAAGTGAGCATATATTTCAAAGAAGTATAATCTAGACCGTGCAAGGACTGCGCTACCGGATTAGCGAATCATCAGAGAGGTCTGGCGTGTCCGAGAGCAACGCCGCCGCCTGAAGAAAGGAACAAGAATCCAGGGAAGGGTTGATCTGTCTAGGCACATTATCGTCATTCACGAGATTAAACTCCACTGCTCTTGCAAGTAATATATATATATAAAAACAGGGAAGTAAAAAAGGACCAAAGCTCTGCAGAGCAGAGGACTCGTACTGAGGTTAAGCCGATGCTTTGGAGCGGCCAGAATATCTCTGGAGTCCAACCTGTGTCCGCTATGCGTAAGGAACAGGCTTGCTGATATTTTCACGGAGTGGTCACGGCAGTCCGGCCCTCAGGAAGGTAGCGAAAAGGGTTTCCAAACGAGGCTCTTTATTAGGCTGACTGCGCCCGGAAAGAACTTAATGACTCGGCGGCGGCGTAGAAAAATTCCGGCCGCTCTCAGCAGCACTCAGTTTAAAGCTGATAACGAACTTTCGACGTACGCGCGTCCAAAGTTACCACAACGTTCTGGCACAACGCATAATAGCCTCCGCCTGGATGCCATCAATCGAGATAAATCTGGTCGCGGCTTCCATCACAAACGCGGTAGAGCGGCGTGCCGACAGCTTTGAAGAATGTCAAACAGACACAAGAAGGATTCGCGACGATATTCTTGCACAAGCACGCGTAAGACCCTCAGTCTTAGGCTGAGAAGTCTCATAGCCTCACGCTGTCTATGCACTTGTCCACACAGGGCGCAATTTTGTTGTTATTAAGGCGAAAGCCTTTAATGCCTCATCGTTGTCGACTGAAGGTGGTCAGCAGAGGTTTCACGCTTTTCTAGTCAGACCAGAAAAAATCTCTGTGCACGATGGGATTGAATCACCATCCTACCGTTCCGCAACCGACCGTGCTAATGGCTACGCTACTTCCTGCCAGTGGTTCTCCTTGTATAGGATGCTGGAGAGTGTTTGCAGAAAGGCGTCGAATCAGACGGATGCCTCCCAAACGCCCTCCGGTCTCTCCAGCATTTCATATTCACAAACCATTGTGTACTTAATTAACATCTTATCCGCACATCAGTGACACAAGCAGCAACACCGCGATAAAGGCTTTCGCATCACCGCACTTTAGGTCAACAAAGCCCCCCCCCCCCCCTACGCTACAGGCGTAGTGATAATGCTCGGTTTATGCTGTTGAATCATTGCTGAATCATGCTGTTGAATAATGCTGTTGAATCATTGGCGGGCGGCGAGGAACTGGCAAAACATTGCCGCCATTGTAGTAATTGCACACCCAGGTTCCGCGACACAATTGTCATAAAAAAAATTGACGACCCAGCTTAGCAGGGAAATCTTCGAACCTACTGCATAAAAAAGAAAATGACCGGTGCATCAGCTCCACTTCAGTATCTTTATCTAAGAAAGAGTTAAACTATCTAGATGCTAACTTGTGCCGCACGCGCCCACGTGCCTGTGTTATTTGATGGTTTCGGCTGGTTATCAGGTGTGATTTCGGTTCCTGTATAAATGTGGTTTTCCTGTAGTAAACTTTAGTTGAAGTCCGCGCCTTGTCCTGTGCTTTCTTTCCTCTCTTCGTCCTGCGTCATTTTGCGCGGTTGCAATATGCACTCCATTGAGTAATAACGACTGCAGACTACAGATTACTCCTGCGTAAAAAAGTAAAAAGTCTAGTATAGTCTTAAAACAAATGGTAAGCTCTAGTAATGAAGCCACCATATAGCATACAAAAATAAGTGGCGGCAATGCAGCAATCAATTCTAACGGTCTCTTACAGAGTTACCGGAAAGGTAAATTTTTTAATGCTTTTAAAATTTGCCAGAAAGAACGGTCATACTGCGGCCTGCACAAATTATAACCTGTACCTTTTCCTAGCTTTCTGTCAAAAAATTAATGAATTAACAGAATAATATTTTCTCAGCACGAACCGTTGCCAGATACGATGATACATGCGGAAAAAGGCGGGTGCTACCGACCTCATTGTACACTCAAGTAGTTTTGTTTGAAAGAGCTACTGAAGAAAAGTTTAGGGAACCGGATGACAATCGAAAACACTTCAATCTCTTGAGCATAATTTGGTTGTCGATTCTACAAAAAGCATTTTCCGTCTAATAATGCGCGAGAAGTTCATCATCATCATCATCATTAGCCTGACTACACCCACTGCAGGGCAAAGGCCTCTCTCATGTCTCTCTAAAACCCTGTCCTTTGCCAGTTGCGGCCACGGTATCCACGCAAACTTCTTAATCTCATCAGCCCACCTAACTTTCTGCCGTCGCCTGCTACGTTTGCCTTCTCTTGGAATCCACTTTGTTCCCCTTAAGGACTAGCGGTTATCTAGCCTTCGCATTACATGCCCTGCCCAAGCCCATTTCTTCCTCTTGATTTCAAATAGGATATCATTAACCCGCGTTTGTTCCCTCACCCACTCCGCCCTCTTCCGATCTCTTAACGTTACACCTAACATTTTTCTGTCCATAGCTCGCTGCGCTGTCATAAACTTAAGCTGAACCCTGTTCGTTATCCTCCACGTTTCTGCCCCATAGGTGAGTACCAGTAAGATACAGCTGTTGTATACTTTTTCTCTTGAGGGATATTGGTAAACTGCCATTCATGATCTGGGAGAACCTGCCATATGCACTCCACCCCATTCTTATTCTTCTAGTTATTTCTCTCTCATTTCGTCTTTGCTTGAGCCACCGTTGTCTATAGTTGTGGCATATATAACTGCTTAACTTCTGCATACAATGAGACATTCGCTGTGGTGGTCAAAAGAAGAATTTATTATTTTAGTGAAAGCTGAGTAAGTTTCTTCTCACAAATTTCAGACAAATCGCATTGAATTGGAGAGAACTCATTAGGACGGACATTTCCATCCTGCTATGGCGGTGGAGTGACAGTTGCCGCAGAGCCGCTTTTTGTGTTCTGAGTGAATTACAATATTGCTGCGAAGGCAGCCCTACGCTAGTCGCTGAGCCATTACGCGGAGCTCTGAAAAGGCCAGGCTGCGCACGCGCGAGGAGGGGTGACGTCACACGGCGCACAGATGGCGCGCCGCCGGAGCCGCCGGAGCCGCCGTTGCCGCCGCGCGCTCTCCATCGCCTCGCCGACAGTCTCTCTCCCTTTCCTGAAATACAATTTTCATTTTCTTCATTACGGCGCCTCTTTCTTTTTCTTCTTTCACTCCCACTACTCCCTTCCTCTAAGGTGCGGTTCGGGTGTACACCGAGATGACAGAGAATTACTGCGCCGTTTCCTTTCGTGAAAAAGCGTTGCGTTCAAAGAGCAAGGCATCGTGCCGAACTTGTGCTGCCGTTCCCGTGGATTGCCTGGCAGCGCTACAACACGCTGTCGCGTTCCACTCCTAAAGGCGAATCTTAAGCGTCATTCATTAGCAGTTAATCAGTATTTAGTCATTAATCAGTTATTAATCATTAATTAGCAATCTCTCATCACTTAGTAATTAGTCAGTAATTATGTGTGACGTCATCCAGTGGTGGAGTCACCAGTGCTACAGAGGCAGTAAAAGTGGTGCGGAAAACGCTTTCGCCTCTACGAACGTTAGGCAGTGAAAGTGCCCCTGAATTTTTAATTTTTACTTAATCTGGCCAAACTTCACCTGAACTTCATTATCTTGCGATGTAGTGTACTATGTTCAACCCTGTTGATTTACATTCTCACAATAAAGGTAGTGGTCCTGGAAGCGAACTTCATTAAGTTTCGTGTCGTTTTTTTTTTGCTCTGCCATTGGCTATACTACTGCCGGTGACGTAGGCTGGGCTGAAGACGTGACAGAGACAGAGACACGACGCGTTGACGAGACAGAGACACGACGCGTTTAACGTCGTTGACAATCCTTTGAGGGGCTGCATTCATCCCAAGAACGAAACTGCACAGTGGACCATTGTCCACGTGAAACGACTTGACTGGATGCAGTTGGGATAGAGTAGCCATTGCCGGCATGGTGATGATGATGTCCTCATGCTTAGCATCTAGACGGGCCATGGCCGAGATCAGTCGTTTTCTACGCCACCTGCAGATGGTGTGAACACAACTAACGTCGGGATCAATTGGCAGGAATAAGGGGAAAGCGTGCGAAATATTTATTTATTTATTTATTTATTTATTTATTTATTTATTTATTTATTTATTTATTTATTTATTTATTTATTTATTTATTTATTTATTTATTTATTTCTGATACCCTCATGGCCCACAGGGCATTATTGAGGGGAGTGGTACATAGATATGAAATGAAACTGTTACAAAAAGGGGGTTAACGCATACATAGGCATGCCTACAAAAAATGATACGCGTGATTGCAAAAAAAAACTAGCTGCAAGAAAATACATGATTCAAAAAAGCGAAACAATACAATAATTAGGAATACCAACACCAAAACGAATAAATTCACAAAAACAGTCAAAAAACATTTCATGGAAACACAAAGATATGAACTAGAACATCACCCTTCGTAGAAACATTGAACGGGTACGATGGCAGAAGGCTATTAACAGAACAAAGTGCATGCGAAAAAAAAAAGGAACAGGGCTAAATACACAATATACAAAACGAAGTGAACCACCTGAGGCTATGGTAAACCATATTGTAATGACAACAGTGCCCTAAACTCATTAAGGTCCTTTGCAGCTACAATATGTGGTGGTAGGTGGTTCCACTCCGAAGATGTTTTTGGGATAAAGGAATTTATGCAGGATGTTGTCCGGCAACGAGGAACGCCAACTTTCCGTGAGTGATCGATGCGGGATGAAACATATGTTGGTGTTGTGATCAATGCTTCTTTCAGAGTAGAGTTCATGCTGTAAATTTAAAAAAACAGACACAGACGGGACACTTTTCTGCGCAGAGCAAGAGGGGTTAGCAATAAACTATTTTTTTATTTCTGTGACACTGGAAGCACGATCATAGTTGCGCACAATAAAATGCGCTGCTCTATTCTGCACAGCTTCTAGGACGTCGATGAGTGTGTTAGTGAAAGGGTCCCATACAGAGTTAGCGTATTCTAATTTTGAGCGCACAAGTGACTTATACAGAAGAAGCTTGACAGGGCTTGGTGCTAAGTAAAAATTGCGCTTAAGGTATCCAAGCATGTGGTTAGCGGAAGCTATGATAAAGCTGACGTGTGCTTTCCAAGTTAGATCTGATGTTAGAATGACGCCGAGATATTGATAAGATTCCACGGGTGTTAGCAAGGAAGAAGAAATAGTGTAGGCAACGGGACTTTAATTTTCGCGACGAGAAAAGCGCATTACTTTGCATTTAGTCGTATTAAGAGTCATTTGCCATTGTGAACACCAGTTAGAGATAGTGGTTAGGTCTGCCTGAAGTAATTCAACGTCATTCGTATTTTTTATTTCGCGGTAAACGACACAATCGTCCGCAAATGTCCTACTGAAGATGTTACATTGTTAGGCTGGTCATTAATATATACAAGGAACAGCAAAGGACCTATGACAGAACCTTGTGGGACGCCGGAGGTCACAGGAATGGATGACGAGTGAAAGCCATTAGCGTGTACATACTGCAATCGGTTAGACAAAAAGCACTCAATCCACCTTAGTACATTATGGTCAATATTAAGTTTACTTAGTTTGTAAAGAAGTAAGTTGTGCGACACTGTGTCAAATGCTTTGCGAAAGTCTAAATAAATACAGTCAGCCTCATTGCCATGATCAAGTATGAAGTTAATATTGCTTGTAAGACTTATTAATTGTGTTTCGCAAGAGAAGTATTTTCTAAAACCATGTTGTGCACAGTTGAAGAACGAAGATGACTCAAGAAAGTTAGCTAGGTGAGACAGGATGACATGCTCCATTATCTTGCAAGGAATGCTGGTTAATGATATTGGTCGATAGTTGAGTGAAAGGTGTTTGTCGCCTGATTTGTGGAGTGGAACCACCTTACCCAATTTCCAGTCATCTGGGAGTTCACTGTCTTGTAGGGATTGCTGAAATAATTTTGACAGTATTATAGCAGAATATACTTTAGTGTTTTTCAGAATTTTACTGCTGATATTATCTGGACCGCAAGAAGAGGATAGTTTCATGTGATCTATGATAGTTATGATGCCTTCAAAATCAAAATGAATGGGATCCATTGGGAATGTGATGTGACCATTATAATCCGGTAGTGATGTGCTTGAGGAGAGACAAAATGCCTTAGCAAAAGTTTCATTAAGTACCTTAGCACTGTCGCTAATAGGGATGGGATTTGATTGTGCATCGAGAAGAGATACTGATGGCTGATCTGAACCGTTGACAGCGTTCCAGAACTTTTTCGGATCAGTTAGTAAAAGTGATGGCAGAGTAACGTTAAAATATCGTTCCTTGGCTATTTTTAACGCATTTTTGTACTCCTCAACCACACCTCTGAGTGCTGTCCAAAGTTCAGGTTTTCCCGATGACTTTGCCTTGGAATATAACCGTCTTTTTTTGTTACCAAGGCGTTTTAATGACCGGGTGAACCATGGTGACCTGCCATTAGTAGTGATGATTCTTCGAGGAGCATGCAATTCAGTTAGCTCATGTAGTTTGTTCTTAAATAAACACCAATTTTCATTAACAGACCTTTGGTCAGACTTTATGAGAAAGTCATCCAAAAATAGCTTAAGGCCATCATTAATTGACGTAAAATTTGCCTTAGCATAGTCGTAAATGACGTAAATATATCCCCTTATTTAATCAGTTATAATTCCAAGATATACGAGCGAATGCACAGCGCTCAGAGACAACCAATTGTTGGCCATAGCCGGGATCTAAAAGTCCAAGTGGCCAGAAATAGTCAATGTTCGGTAAATTTGTGTAACACAAGGTACGGACAGCACTAAATTTAACACAAACCACGCAAAAAAAAAGGACAGAACGGGCGCAGACTCCAACGGTGTTTATTGAAGGGGACATGTTGCATATATATAGCCCGAAGAAGGTGAACGCATTCGCATTTTCATTATGATAAAAAAATAGAAAACACCCCAAGGATGAAAACTACTCATTATAGCGTATTTTTTACTAATCAATGTTCACTTGCTCGCAGGGAGATATAAATGGTGCTGACGCATGGTCAGAACCCCAGGTGGTCGAAATTTCCGGAGCTCTCCACTACGGCGTCTCTCATAGCCTTAGTCGCTTTGGGACGTTAAACCCCATAAACCAAACCAAACCAGCCTTTCTCTTTGATAAGTAAAGGCTTCTGCCAGTTTACGAGCTAATCTATCTTTACTTCTAGCTAGACTTTGGATCTCCCCAAGTTCACAGATTGGTGTCGCTGAAATCATGGAGCACCAGCGATCATTGTTGACATCACTTGAGAAGGCTGACATCGCTTGACATCGCTTGAGAACATTGTTCAATATACCAGGGAACACATTCATCGCTCTGTAATTCACCAAGAAGTGCAACGCAAAAGTCATTACCGACCCCTGTGCGCAGAATAAAGCATTCACGATCCCAATTGTTGTTCTTTCTTCAGGACTGCGCTTCTAGTTTAGCCCTGTGATGTACGATTATTCAGAAACATGTAGAGTCTCAATAAAAATAATAATGACAATACAATATGAATAATTGATGAATTTTTAATAAAGTGACTACTACAGAAAAATAAATGAGCACCATTTTGCATGTAATGTGAATATCTAAGAGCGAGAAAATTACGTATAAATATGCGTGCGCATGCAGCGAATTAAAAGCAAATTAAACACTGCTCGATAACCTGCGAGTGCCGCATTAGGACCACAGGGATTTTAGGCTGCTGTGCCCTTAGCGTAAGTTTCTGTGTCATTTTCTCTTTGGACACTTCTCGTCTATTTCTTGCAGCATGCACTTTCGCATTAGGCTGATAATTATCTTGGAGAAAAACCCATCTTAAGTATTTTAGCAATTCATGTAGTTCTGCAGGCACGAACGAAGAATTAGTCACATTTTTGCAGCATTTGTCCCACTGGTGAACCTGGGGTCATTCGGGATAAGTTTAAGGAATTTCAATCAACCATCGGTTTTGCCCGTGAAGTCGCATTCCAATATTGACTAACCACATTTGTATTTATCAAATGCTCATTGACTCGCATGTCCCCTTGATTGCTGCAATGACGCAGGTGCCTGTGCCCTGGCGTGTTTCTTCGCCATGGCGGGGCGCCGTTCAGCGGGATTCTTGTTCGTGGCCATCCTGGACACCTTTCATGTGAACAGGACCGAAGGTTCCTGGCCCATCATGCTCATGGGCGGACTTGTGTACCTAGCGGGTAAGACGAGTGTTGCTGCGATAGAGGGCACTTAAGTGGACAGTGCGGACAAACTGAAGAGGTCTTGTATCGAGAGACTACAGCGTTCTAATGATAGCGACGCGATTTCATCCAAAAAGTGTCATTTCAGTAGATAGTAGAGGTGACGAGTACAAAGTACAGGCGTCGCCACTAGCGTCCACTTTCGCAAAAACCTTCAGTGTGTCAAAACAGAGTTTATAGGCGTTGATTCCGAAGATTAGCTACACCACCAATGATTTCTAACATATTGATACGTGGCGGCTAGAAGCAGCAGTAGAAACAGCAGAGGTAGCCTGCTACTCAAGGGACCGACGGCTTGGAGTAGTCTCTCAGCACACAACCGCGCACCTGAGCGTCGTCTTCGTTACAAAACACTTCGTCGTCCTTCCAGCGTCCGTAGCATGACCCCCCCTCGCGGCAAAAGCACCGTCCCGGTGGCGTGTTCGCCAAATGCAGCCGGTACAGCCAGCGATGACAGCGCCGCCCACCGGCAGGTAGCAGCCACATTAAGGCTGGTTATAAATATTCATTCAGAACGACGGCTTGACATCGCCGCTATGGCGCAGTGGATTAGAGCCACGTGTTGCGTATGGAAGGTCGGCCGTTCGACTCCGCTCTCTGTACTGTAATTTTATTGTTTTTTAAATTTCATTTCTTTCCAATTTTTTCCCTTTTAGGTCGCAAATCGTGGTGCTTAGTGGCATATAACGCCGTTTAAGAGGATTTATTATCCCTTTTAGGTAAGCCGTTGTGACAATCTTCAGTCACCGTGATCAATTCACCGTGGTTTCAAGCCATGTGGCTGTACAGGCTGCAGTTGGCGAATACGCGTCCCGGTGCGCACTACACAGGCCTGCTAGACGGCGAGTTGTAAGGTTTGAGGCGGGACACGTGGACGATGTCGGTGCGGGGTGCAGCGGCCGGGGATGGCGGATGTAGCGGAGTGATCTCGTACGTCACCGCGGTCACCGGACGTACGACCCGATAAGGGCCTGTATATCGGGGGAGCAGTTTTTCACAAAGGCCCACACGGCGGTAAGGAACCCAGAGTAACACAAGGGAGCCAGGAGAGTAGGCGACTTCACGACGGCGACAGTGATGACGTCGTTTCTGCTTGACTTGGGAGGCCTACAGCCGCTGGCGGGCGACAAGACGGGCAGCGTCGGCGCGAGCGATGGCGTCCCGAGCGTAAGGACTCGTGGAGGCGGTGTCGGGCAGTACACTGTCGAAGGGCAGCAAAGGATCGCGGCCAAAAAGAAGGTAAAAAGGGGAGAAACCGGCTGTATCGTGACGCGTAGAATTGTAGGCGAATGTAACAAATGGGAGGCTAATATCCCAGTCGCGGTGATGGTCGGAGACGTACATGGAAATCATGTTGGTGAGGGTACGGTTCAGACGTTCAGTGAGGCCGTTCGTCTGCGGATGGTAGGCCGTGGCGAACTGATGACGGACGGAGCAGGAGCGGAGGAGTTCGGCGACCACTTTGGAAAGAAAGCAGCGGCCGCGATCGGTGAGCAGGTGACGGGGAGCACCGTGGTGGAGTATGACGTCGTGCAGGAGAAAGTCAGCGACATCAGTTGTGCAGCTGGTTGGGATCGCTCGAGTAATAGCGTAGCGCGTGGAGTAGTCCGTCGCGACCGCGATCCCTTTGTTTCCCATAGCAGACACCAGAAAAGGGCCGAGCAAGTCGAGGCCGACACGGGAAAACGGGTCTACGGGGATTGGAATCGGCTGAAGGTGTCCGGGAGGGAGAACCGAGGGCGTCTTCCGTCGTTGGCACAGCTCGCAAGCGGCCACATAACGGCGGACAGAACGGTATAGACCGGGCCAAAAGAGGCGGCGGCGCACGCTGTCGTAGGTGCGGGAGACTCCAAGATGGCCAGCCGTGGGAAGGTCATGAAGCTGCTCAAGGACGCTGCTGCGCAGATGTAGAGGGACCACGAGCAAGAGGTCAGCGCCGTCAGGCCGCATATTGCGCCGGTAGAGGACGTTCTCATGGAGCACAAACGGGGCGAGGGAAGCATCACAGCGGTTGGCAGTGAGGCGGTCGATGAGGGAACGTAGCCAAGAATCCAAGCGCTGTTCTTGTGCAATGTTGCGGAAGGCCGAGATAGATGAGACGCAGGCGTCAGCCTCGCATTCGTTGGAGGAGGGCGCATCGACAGGGTAACGGGACAAGCAATCCGCGTCCTGGTGCAAGCGGCCGCACTTGTGGACGACACAAAATGTGTACTCTTGAAGGCGAAGAGCCCAGCGCCCCAGCCGGCCAGTAGGGTCTTTGAGCGAAGAAAGCCAGCATAAGGCGTGGGGATCCGTGATAACAGAGAAAGGGTGCCCAAACAAGTAAGGGCGGAATTTTGCAATAGCCAAAACCAGGGCGAGGCATTCCCGCTCGGTAATAGTATAGTTGCGCTCTGACACAGAAAGGAGACGGCTGGCGTACGCAATAACGCGAAGCTTGTTGCGTTGCCGCTGAGCAAGTAGGGCACCAATGCCATGGCCGCTCGCATCGGTGCGAAGTTCCGTAGGGGCTGAAGGATCAAAGTGCGCCAACACAGGTGGAGCAGTGAGGGCACTGATAAGGGCTCTGAAGGCGTCAGCTTGGGGGGGTCCCCAAGTGAACGGGATGTCCTTCTTGATGAGCGTGGTCAGAGGTCGGGCTATTTCCGCAAAGTCCTTGATGAACCGGCGGAAATAGGAACACAGGCCGAGGAAGCTGCGCACATCACCGGAGGAGCGCGGAGTAGGAAATGAACGCACGGCGCGGACTTTGTCGGGGTCGGGTTGGATCCCAGCAGAATCGACCAAGTGACCAAGGACTTTGAGCTGACGGCGGCCGAAGGTACATTTCTTCGAGTTCAGCTGAAGACTAGCGCGGCGGAAGACGGCAAGGATGGCTGAAAGGCGATGCAGGTGGCTTTGGAATGTGGACGAAAAAACAATCACGTCATCTAAGTAGCAGAGGCATGTCGTCCACTTAAAACCACGCAGGAGGGAGTCCATCATGCGCTCGAAGGTCGCAGGGGCATTGCACAGGCCGAAAGGCATGACTTTAAATTGGTACAGGCCGTCCGGGGTGACAAAGGCGGTTTTCTCCCGATCGCGTTCATCGACAGCGATCTGCCAGTACCCTGAGCGAAGATCGATGGAGGAAAAGTAACTGGCGCCGTGCAAGCAGTCGAGAGCGTGGTCAATTCGGGGCACAGGGTAGACGTCTTTCTTTGTGACGGCATACAGATGGCGGTAATCGACGCAGAATCGCCAGGTTTGATCTTTCTTTTTAACAAGCACGACAGGGGACGCCCAAGGACTACTCGAAGGCTCGATGATGTTGCGGGCTAGCATCTTGTCCACCTCTGCCTGAATAACACGGCGCTCTGCGAGGGAGACCCTATAGGGCCGTCTGTGAATAGGGCGGGCCTCGCCGGTGTCAATGTGGTGGGCGACAACAGAGGTTTGACCCAAGGGACGGTCCCCAAAGTCAAAAATATCACTGTAGGAGGACAAGAGGCTGTGAAGAGCTGTAGAATCAGCAGAGGGCAGATCGGCCGCTATCATCCGGGAAATAGAATCCTCACGGGAGGACTGCGATGTAGGGACATTGGAGACGGCAGTCGTTGGGTCAGGAGCCAGGACAGAAACAGTGCAATCGGTCAATGGGGACAGATCAGCAAGTGAAATGCCGGTCGGAAGTACCTGAGGGTACAGGCTGAAGTTGAGGACAGGGAGGCAGGTGCATTTGTTGGTGATGTGGACAATAGTGTGGGGAAAGAGGACGTTACGATTCAGAATCACAGCGGTGATAGGGCAGGCGACGTAGTCTCCATCATCGACGGGAGGAGAAGGCGACATAGGGATGTAGACAGCAGCTTGTGGCGGGAGACGAGCAAACTCGGTGGATTGAAGGCGAGGGGAGCTGGTGGAGTCGTCATTGCACAGGGGCAGATCCAATCGGAGAAGGCCTGAGGAACAGTCAATAAGAGCTGAATGGGCGGTTAAAAAGTCAAGGCCAAGGATTATATCCTGAGGGCACCTGGTCAGGACGGTGAACAGAACGGGTATATGACGGCCGGCAATGCTGACTCTCGCAGTGCACATTCCAATCACGGCAGCGGGGCTGCCATCGGCGACGCGAACCGTGGACATGGCGGCGGGCGTTAAAACTTTCTTCAGACGGCGGCGCAAAGAACAGCTCAGGACAGACACTTGGGCGCCAGTATCAATGAGGGCAAGGACCGGGACACCATCCACGAGAACATTCAGGAGATTACTTCTTGACAGTGAAAGCGCTCAAAAGGACAAGGACGACAGAAAAGGAAAGACATACAAAGCGCTTTGTATGTCTTTCCTTTTCTGTCGTCCTTGTCCTTTTGAGCGCTTTCACTGTCAAGATGGAAAACCAACTCGCCCACTCAATTCCATTATTCAGGAGATTACTTTGGGCAGCGGGGGTCAAGAGAGGATTTTCAGGCCGGGTCAATGATGCAGCGTCACCTCCGGGGGCTGCATCGGCTAGTTTTCCGAGAAGTGGCGGGAGGTCGAAGGAGAAGGGCTGCGGCGTGTGGTAGGAGAACGGGAGCGGCGGCCTAATGGGGAAGGTGAGCGGCTGGACCCACGAGCGTACGGAGCGGGCTCGTCACGGAGCGGATCGGTACGTGGTGTGAAGCGGCGCGGGCCGTAGTCGTTGCGGCGGTCGACGAAGGAGTAGGGGCGAGGTGGCGGGGACCAACGGATGCGGCAGTGACGGGAGATGTGTCCGACGCGAGAGCAGGTAAAACAGATCGGCCTGTCATCAGAGGTACGCCATTCGGCAGGATTGCTATATCGGTACGGAGGCGAGAAGCTGCGACTGTAAGTGGCAGCTGCGATCACTGGAGGGTCCGGGTTGGCATGAGCGTTGTCCACGACGCGAGGAGAAGGGACGGCCATGTTCGCAACCTCCTGGCGAACGACGGCTTGGATGAGGGCCAGGTGTTGTCCGGCAGTGGCAAGGAAGAAACAGCGGGCGTCATCGCCTCCAGTTCGCGGCGCACGATGCGGGTTAAGTTAGCCGGGTCGGAAGGCTGCCGCAATGTTGGGAGATCTTCACAGGAGGAGCTAGCAGCAGTGTTCGGCAGCCGGTCAAAACGGTGAGAAATGCGCCGGTGTTTGGCTTGCTCGAAACGCCGGCACACCTCAAGAACAGAAGCGACCGTGGAACAGTCTTTGCATAGAAGCAGATTAAAGGCATCGTCGGCAATGCCTTTCAGTATGTGGCCAACTCGATCTGCCTCGGACATGTCTTTATCAACTTTATGGCACAAGGCGAGAACGTCTTGTATGTAAGCCATGTATGGCTCGGAGGAAGTTTGGGCGCCTGACGCGAGTGCCTTCTTGGCGGCGAGTTGGCGGCCGATGGGTTTTCCGAAGAGGTCGCGGAGCTTCTGCTTACAGATGTCCCAGGAGGTCAAGTCATCTTCGTGGGTTTCGAACCACACTCTCGCGGTGCCGGTCAGGTAAAATATGACGTTAGCGAGCATCAGCGTTGGATCCCACCTGTTGTGCGTGCTGACGCGTTCGTAAAGGGCCAGCCAGTCGTCCACATCAACGTCGTCGGTACCGCAGAACGTTCCCGGTTCGCGGTGGTGGGCGACGACGACCGCTGGCGGTGTTGACGGAGAGGGAGATGGCTCGGACTCGGTAGACATGTTGGCGAGACGGGGGCCACGGCGGAGAGCCAGCTTGAGGTCGGGGATCGAATTTAGCAACCTCCACCAAATGATACGTGGCGGCTAGAACCAGCAGTAGAAACAGCAGAGGTAGCCTGCTACGCAAGGCACCGACGGCTTGGAGTAGTCTCTCAGCACACAAGCGCGCACCTCAGCGCCGTCTTCGTTACAAAACACTTCGTCGTCCTTCCAGCGTCCGTAGCAATATGATCACAGAGCCCTACTTCAGTCTTGACGGCAGGAGTTCGAATTCTTTGGCGGAGCAAAAACGGCCCATTTTGAACTCAAATTTCCCAGCCATTAACTTCGTCGTTTGCTTCCAGAAAAAAGCATCACGAGAACCAGAAAGGGCCAGAAATTGTATCTTTATTAAGGACGAATGCGGGAAAAGTTTTCCTCGATATCTCTTTAAGTATGGCGCTGGAACTTCAGTGTAACGTAGCTGGAACTACGTAGTAAATTTTAATTGTTTCCTATTGAACTGGACTGAATTCCAATGCTTTCAGAAACTACAAGTGCGAGTTACTTGATGCAGTGTTTCATACTGCTACGCTAGTCCTCGCACGTGCTCAGAAGGAAAGCATTCTTTATTCGCTGTTTTTCAAACTTCTAACCAATACGCGATATCTTGGGCTGTTTTATCTCACCTATTCAGAGTTTTTGAACCGCACTAATAATCGCATGAGCAGAGTATATTATCCTTTGGTAGCAAACCTTAAAATCTATTCGCACGAAGGTGGGTATGGAGTTGGCGATGTTCTGTATGCCTTAGTAGTTGAACAGCTCGGGAAATAATAATAGGACCTACAGGCTATTAGGACCACAGCCCTGAATTCCGACGTATCCTTTATAAATAAATAAATGCATAAATATCCTTTCTTCAAAACCCGCAAGTTTTTTATAGAAAAATCAGTTCATTCTTGGAAATGCATTGACCATTCATTGTCAACCAAAGTTGCAAAAGGTGGAAAAGATGGTACTGCAGGAAATACTTGTAGGAACACGCGTACGCTCGCCTGCGAGTTTATGAAAACCGGGACACATTGTGGGAATTAATATCGTCTTCACATCGGATAGGCTTCCGGCCTATTCCATTGGTCTTGAAAGAAAGGCCGGAGTGTTGATAGAACGCCTCCTAATATACCTTTGTAAGTGAGGCCCTCTTACGCAATCGCATGTTGCGGATGAAAGATGGTATTTTTCACCGAAAAACACGCCTCTGCTTGCTTCTTACTCGGGCCCTACACGTCGCTGTTTGCACAAAATGTGAAACAAAATCGGCTGGCTTTCTTGCAGTAAGTTGTGGCATCTTCAAGAAAAATAGCAGCAAAGAGCTTAAAGGTGCAGGAGGACAATTCTGTTCAATAGCTCTTCTCACTACAAACTGATTTCATGACCTTTTCTGGCTATGTTAACGTTTGTCCGACAGCAAAATGCATTAATGGCGGAGAAAACAGAAAACAGAAGTTAGTAATCATACCAGCACTAGACTCAAACCCGTGACATCTATACCGGAAAGCAAGCGCGCCAATTTTGTGAAGCGAGTCAAGGTGTAACCAGGTCTCTAGGGCCAGCAGTAGAAAATTGGCGTCGACGAGCTTAGTGGACTAGCCACTTCGGTCGGTGATGGCGACACTAGTATTTATATTATTGGCCGTGTGTAACTTATTAATGCGTTGTTTTTGTTGAGAGCGCTGTTTTGATTTAAGACGATACAATACCGATACAAGCCAGCTTAATTTTGCCATAAATGTCCCTCTTGAAAGTAATTTTGTTTAAGAATTAGTGAACTGGAAAACAAAATGAAACTCCCGTTCGCGGAATCATGCATTTAATGAGAAATCTGTCACTTTTAAATCGGAAATATAGAGACAGGAAAGCATTGGCCGCGCCATTTTTTTGACAGCCTACTTTTTCGGCATGCCATGATGCGTTAGCGGTTTATTGAGCAGGTAGAGAGCAGCAGTACCTGTAACACCCAAGCACATGCCTTATGTGTACGCTGACGCCAAAATCATTTCTCCGCAGACGGATCATGATATCGAGGCTCCCGCTGGCACGCAGTTACCCGCCGATATCGCTAAAAGGCATCACTTGATAGCGAAACTATGCTGGCTGTGTTTCATTAAGAGTGCGTGTTACGACCCTCTGAATTGCCGGTGTATAAGCAGGTTAACGACATCCCCGCAAAACCTCCCACGCTGCCCATAGACGTAGGATAAGGAGAACCACTTCGGCCGGAATGCAAAAAGAAAGTATAAGAAGAGTCTCTGGCGCTGATCGGAGTAGGGAAAGTCGTGTGTACCTCGGCAAGGGTCACGTGGGTCACCTCGATCACGTGGCCTTGAAGGGGCGCTTTCTCGGGCGTTCCAGGCCGGCGTAGACGGTATTCTCACTTCCCGGTAGATTATCTGAGAGTCTTCCGTATCGACGTGCACGATGGCGGTAACGTTCGCCCAGCTTCATCTTACGACCACAGAGCGAACCCATTATCGGGCACTATGTCCCAGCATGACATCGGTAAAATTTTAGTTACCTAATAGAGAAACGCATGAGTGAATGCTTACGTCAAACAACGGCTGTCGAAAATAGACATATTTCAGCCACGTACTCTTGACTAGAATTCTGTTTTCTGCGTGTCGGGACGCGAGGCTGCTTCAATCTGTGTTGGTACTGGCTGCACAAATTATCATCTCATTGGTCGGTCCGACAGCGCTTCTTGTACCTTCTGCGGCTGTTGTGAAATGAAGCGGCCCCTGTTTTGTACTCGCTGTGCGTTTAGTGCTGAGAGACAAAAGCTCTGTTGTGGGTCACACAACCTGGATGCACCCCACTCGGTGAGGAAAGCATCGAACGCAGGCTATTGCGTTCGTCAGCTCTGGAGACCTGCCAAGCATACCGTGGTCACCCAGCCTCCGCCTCATCTTGCAGTCTCTGTCTTCATGTCTCCCTTTTCGCTTATGCTGGGCAGACAACTGGAACACCCTGCTGCTCAATCGCTGTTTTTCTGTTCTGAGCTTTTGCTTCGTTACGTGTGGCGTCTAACGCGTGCAAAAATGACCTCCGTTTCAGGGCTCATCACGGGTCCCCTAGCCCACCGATTCAACGCAAGGCCTGTGATCATTGCTGGAGCAGTCATATCGGGTATCGGCGCAATGCTCAGCTTCTTTCCGGACAGCATTGCGGCCATGACGGTGACACTTGGCGCAATACACGGTAAGAATAAATTACCACCAGGTGTCAATGACAAGTGCTTGTCGAAAGCGGGGAAAGAGAACTTTCATTACAAAAACAAATATTTTCTTAAAATGAGTGAAGCGAAAGACGGAAGCTATTTTTTCTGAAATGCAAAGTGTTCTGTTGTTTTTTTTTTCACGGTGACTGCTGGTATTTCATAGCTGCTTACAGTCCTGAGCAAGTCGTGGCAACAAAAGTTTTGCAGGAAATCGCGAATTTTGTGGTTATTCAGAATTTCAGAATGACGTTTCGATAATATACCCCATACAGAAAACTAGATGGAAAACAACCTAGAAATTTGCTTGTCCCAAATAATGAGCAATAAGAAAATTAATGCTGAAACTTTATTCCCTCTTATACTGCTCGCGACTTCAGAATCCCTTATCTGTGCTGGTCAAATTGTAGAACCAATATGTTGGTCTCACTTTGGCAGTAACTACAATCTTGAGCAGGTTTTCTTTAGCAATTAGAATTATGTTAGTGAAGCTAAAATTAAGGATGTAATTTAGTCGAGGGCAGAACTTCAAGCATATGAGCCCAACCGTGAACTCAGGTAATGCCTGCCTCTGAAGCTACCCACTTATTAATGCAAAAGAAAAAGTTTTTTTTTTAAACGTCTTTATTTCTGCATTTAGTAGGCCGATACCTTGCGGCAGAACTAAGGTGCTTCATGGAGGTTGGGGTGGGGGAGTGGTTAAGGGTGGGGGTGAGGATGGGGGTGTTAAGACGGGCCGCATGTCTCTATCTTTTTCCAGCTTTCTTTTCAGTAATAATGCCTTCAGAGGCTGAGCACTGCGAAAAAAACTTGACGAAGGTCAGCCTGCAAAAAACAAGGTCAAAATTTAAAGCCTTCTGGTGCAGATGCATACGCCTGTCAGGAGGTCAGTATCGATTATAAACAATATTTAGTTCTGCCTGTTTGTACAAGAAGTGCTAGGAAAGATAGTTATTGCTCTAACTAAAATGTTTCTTGATTGTGTAAGCTCCTATAGGTAATGTCACCAAAGAAAGGAGAAAATTCTGAAAACTGTCACCGCAAGATATCACTCTTGTCTCCCCGTTTCCTTGTATGAAGAACGCGCGGAAATATTTACTAAAATCGTAGGCGCCAGTCGATCACAACTAGTTCCCACATAGAGCCCGATTTTGCTTGCGTTCGGCGCTTGGTGAACTAACGCCGGTTGTCTTCAACAGTCCCGGCTTAATTTAGTCAGTTACAGTAATGCAGGCTGGTGTCCAAGGAAGATGCTAATAATGCTAACAAGAAATAGAATCAGCTTGGGTGAACATATGGAAAAGAGAGTGACTATTGAGCATTTTTCTATGCAGTCGCTACGTACAGCCGGCCAAAACTTTAGCTGGCGTGCGCGACGGACGCTTTTTCTGCGCTCTTGCGCTTAGTGAAGAAGCAAACTTGGGGAAAGCTTAATATTAAGCAGGTGTTTAGTGAACCTTTGCTTAAATTTGATTTCTTAGCAAGTTTTGTCCCGTGATAAGGTGGAGGAGCACGGAAAACGTGGCCGTCGCGCACGCCAGCTAAAGTTTTGGCCGGCTGAACCTCTGCTGATCTCCATTTATGCGTTGTACTGTATCTAAATGGATTGGCACCCACCCAGTAGCATTGGTGGGAATGTCTTCTCTAGCAAACAGAGTTACGAAGAGAGGGGCAAGCCTCAGGGAGCTTTCTAGTGTTTCAACACGAGGACTTGTCTTCGTCTGGGCACTGCGGTGACGATTGGCGGGGTTTAAATAGGATCATCACTCCGAGAAGGAAGGACCGCTGACTGAGAGAAGGGAGTTGGGGATGTGTACAGGGAATCTTGTCTAGATACGATGACTGCTAGAGAGGATTAACCGGTTAACGTGCAAGACTGTGAAAGAAATACTCCAGCTCAGCTGAAAGGAATCCCGGGTGTAGCGAGGGTGGTGAGAAAGCGAAAGTGGGCTTGAAAGGCTATGTGTTCACATTTTGGGTCGGCAATATGTGGCATTGTTGCCGACCCGGTCAGTGGTTAGGCTGACGTGGAAAAACTAAAAGAACACAACTAAGCAGTAAGGCCGAACGAAATACCGGGTTGCGAAAAAAAGACGGGAGGAGTGCGAAGAAAGAGCGAAAAGAAGAAGCGGAGAGCGAGGGCACATGAAAATGCGAAAGGTACATTAGAATCGTAGAAGGTGGTGCAGAGTACAAAGTGCAATTGATCAGAATTAACGATAACAAAAATCAAAAAGAGATGAAAAGGGGCAGACGAGGTTCGGGTAGGGATCAGGGGTAGAGTAAAAGAAACGATAAAGGGGATGTATGGAATACTGAACACACGGGCGTAATTATTTTTTGAAATATTTTTGCGCTGAAAACATGCAATACGTTTTTAAAGAATTACGTCAATGCCGAAATGTACCGGAGAGATTCTAAGTTTCGTTTGCAGGTATTCTTCCGTTTGGGTTGTTAGGTTTTAAACATCTGAGTTAAGAATACCTCTCTGTATTTTCTATCCCTTGAATGTTTGAGGCCCGACTGGAGAATAAAGAGCTTAAGATCACAGAAGTTGTGGCCACGTTGATCAAAATTTTCCCGGACACGCTTTTTGGATGTTATTTCCTATGTCACTAGGGTGGCTCCTTAGCATTCATTGCTTCTGACAGCATGAGCATTGAAGCGTGTGCATTACATTAGACGACGTGTAAAGCTAGTCCTTATATTGAAGAGGAAGTCACTTGCCATCCTTCTAACAGTACAGTCGCTTTGTAAGTGATTGCATGTCTTGCATTGAGGGTCAGATCATGAGGTTTTGTCAGTGGGGGATTCTTATCGAGCCTAGCCTGTACTGGGAAACCTCAGTAGTTTGTATTTTGTTTTGGCGAGAGTGGTGCAAGCTCCCTCGGTCTTCCAACTCCCTTGTTCACTTTGTGTTTGCAAGAGAACTCATCTAATTAACCTCTCTCTACCGTCGACTCTTCCCCACGGAAAAGAGTTTAACCAATTCCTGGTTGAAAACCTATGTATTCATCGCGTACTCTTTCACAGCTTTTATAAATTTTCAGTGGTCACGCTTGCCAGTCTCGCCGCCATCATAGATAGTGCCCGGTTTAATATAAGTGCAGTTTTAAGCTTGGGCCTGCTGATGAAAGAAAAGCTTGTGGTCTTGTTCTTCACTTTTAAAAGTTGGTGCCAGTACTTGATCGCATTAAGATTAGCGTTAAAAAAACTGAGTCTGACTTTCCTAGATTTAGTATTTTAAAACTAGCGTCTACAATTACCCTTACCATAAAAAATTAAAAGTATTAGTCCACACGGTACAAATGGTGAGCCGGACTTATATAGTTCCGTGGTCCCTGACAGAAAACTGCGATTCCCAGTCACAATCTTATAAAATGTCATTGACATTGCATAGTGGATATGTTGCAGTCTTATATTTTACAGTGGACAGGATCCAAGCACCGGGGACCCTGGCTATTTGAAATACTTTTCATTGATGGGCGCGTATTCACTGATCTATAAGTTTTTGTAAAAAACAAACCTTTGAGTACTTATGTTGTCGGAGTCTCTGACCAAGTATCAGCACGCAGATATCAAATGTTCGATTGGCGTAGCTAACACCATAACCTCTCGTATTTCGTTTAACGCAGCCATAGGTGCCGGCATGGTGTTCGTAGTCTCCCCCACCATCATAAGCGAGCACTTCGTCAAGCACAAGGGCCTCGCGATGGGCATCAACTTCACAGGGGTCACCATGGGAACCTTCGCCTTCCCCAAGCTGCTCGAGTACCTGACCAAGTCGTACGGGCTGCGCGGCGCCCTGCTCATCTTCGGAGCCATCGTGATGAACGGCCTCGCCTTCAGCCTCTTCCCGCGCACACCCAAGTGGAGGAGTGCCGCTCCCGAGCAGAAGCAGGGCTCTCCGGCTCCCATCGGCGCAGAAAAGCACGGGACATTGCGCCATGGCCTCACCGTGTTCAAGCACCCCATATTCTACCTCGTCATGTACAGCTTCATCGTCCACAGCTTCGGTTTTGAGTGTTACATATCGCTCTTCGTCGACTTCGCTGTGGACAGAGGAGTGGCTGTGTCGAGCGCTGTCACCATGGTCTCCATGGGGGCCATCGCCGAGGCCCTCGGAAGGCTGACGCTGCCGGCCGCCGTCGACCGTGGCTGGTTGACAAACAAGCAGCTCATTGTGATCATCTTCAGTGTCCAGGGTTGCATGTTCATCCTCTTACCTTTCCTCTACGTCCACGGGCTCATCTTTGCCGTGGCGGTAGTCATCGCCTACACCATCGGCACTGGCCTGGTGCTCTTTCCCGTCATCCTTGCTGCGTACCTGGGGCTGGAGCGAATGTCCATGTCGTACGGGATGGTCATCGCCTCTGCGGGCCTGCTGTCATTTATAAAGCCGTCAGTTGTGGGTACGTATGTACTGCTGAAGTTTTTTTTTTAACAAACGTGTTATGGCAGTGTTACCAAGTGTTATGACAGCCTTAGTTTCGAACAAATTGATAACCCTGCCGGAAAACGTAAATCCCCACCTATAGTCGGATGCAACTTAAGTCTGCATTGAAGCTCCGCCCACATTCAGCCTCCGCGCACAGAATTCCTCCGCGACAAAAAAGTAGTCCGATGCTTAAACGTTTCTTGTTACCCAAACAATAAGCTTGTCACAAGAAAAAAAATTTGAGCTCTAGAATTCTGATACGTGGGTTGATTGATCCAGTCAAACATTCGAAAGGTGACTTCGTTTACTATTGCGATTTCCCACCGGAGTAATACAAGACGCTGCGGATCGCGGCCCGGTGTTAGCAACTCGTGTTTTTTTAAGACTCGTGTTTTTTTAATAGTTTCTTTAATACTCGTGTATCTTAATAGAGTACATTTATTGCGCTTGTACACAATTTCCTTGTACACTGAGGACAGAAATACGATATTGGGTTTGCCGAAAAAGGGCAAAGAAGCTAGTATGCAGCAATTTTCGAAAATGATGCAAAAGCTAATGAGCATCTTAACAGAAGTAGATTGCTCATTTATCGCTTCGCACACACTAATGGCAATCTTTGCGCCCATGAAAGAGGGGACACAAAACTAAGTTATCTATTGAGCCAGAAACTCGATACTTCCGGGTAGTTAAACACGAAATGAACATGCCTTCCTGATCACAATTTAATAATGCTCAATAGTTGAAACACGTAACACCAGCCGGAAGATGATGTAAGAGGCTAAAAACAAAATTTTGGTTGATTGATGCTTGTTAAATAGGTGATGTACTACAGCGCTGTTTCCTGGGCGATCCGTTTTCATTGTCCTCAGTGCTTTTGCAGGGGTATACAATTGGCAACTGCAAAAGACGCCATTGCCCATCAAATACTTGGTTTCTGTGGCTGTTGGCTTCTGTCATTACTATGACATTATTATTTTGAACCTAAGTAACACTTGAGAGGAAGCATTTTTTTAAAGGCTTCGTATTGTCTTTAAGTATTTAAGAGCGATAAAATAGACATGTTGTGGCAAATCTATTCATTTAAATCCCGTGAAGAATTAGGCGGGCGCGGTGGTCCAAAATTAATTTTTAGTAGACAGTTTCTTAAAGCCATCCTTTAAAAAAAAAGGGGGGGGGGGGAGGGGGCTGCGTATGTATCAAAAATTAAGTTCTGTGATTTGAAGAAAAAAACCGGCGCGGTCGTTCAGTGGTTACGGCGCTCGGCTGCTGACCCGAAAGACGCGGGTTCAGTCCCGGCTGCAACGGTCGTATTTCGATGGAGGCGAAATTCTAGGAGCCCGTGTACTGTGCGATGTCAGTGCACGTTAAAGAACCCCAGGTGGTCGAAAGTTCTGGATTCCTTCATTGGTGCGTCTGTTATAGCCTTAGTCGGTTTGGGGCCATAAACCCCCATATACCAAACCGAACATAATAGGTTGACCGCAAAAAATATACGACATTGCAATGACGCCACCGGTAATCATTTATATACTTTATAGAGCGCGAAATATTTGATAAAGACAGAAACTACAAAGATACATTAGTCCCACATTTAAATATTCGTCCTCTAGTGCTATTCCTTCTTGTGCGATCAGCGTTTTGTCTGTCCAACATGTACGAAATGCATTCCATGCACTTATCGTTGCGCTACAACTCCCTGTGTGGTATTATAATAAATTTACCGTCGGCAAAAAGTGGCATATGGAAAAAAATTGCCTAACCGCAGTTTCTACAAAAAGCACGGATTTAATGCAGTTTAAAAATCTGAAACGAGTAAAGTCCCCGCTAGGCAGCATTGTAAGGAAGCTTAAGGAAACCGCCGCACAGTGCTTGTGATCGTGGCAACATGACAGCATACTGTTCCCTTACATTTCACTCTCAAGATAAGTCATTGTACATCCCATGCGTTGTGTTCATTTTGTAGGAGTTAGACTGGGCCTTGAAGATTATTCATGTAACTGGAGAGGAGCGCTTGGGTCCATTTTGTGCAGACACATTTTCATGTGTGTCGAGTGTAGTGCATCCAAGCAGAGCCAGTACAGAAATTTGACACCAAGAATGTTTGACGCGGTGAGCATAGGGACGACATGCCGTACGGTAACGTGGAAAGGGTGCAGCAGCTAGAATTTCAGATTTCGCGAAGAGAAATCGTCGAAAGCCGCGAATCCTTAGGCCACTGAAAACTAGTTGCGCAGCGCGGGACATCAGCAAGCGGGAGAGATCCGTTCATCGATGAGTTCATAACATTATCAGGGTGGAGGTCGCGTGCTGTGCGCCGAGATTAGGCGTCAGCGCTAAAACATGGCTCCAGCAGAGACGACTAAAAAACTGCCTCTCACTCGTCCGCAACCAAATAACGCCGGAGCGTGCCGGTGAGATTTCCTCCCTTGACTTTTAAGAGACAAGCAATGTCAGTATGGTTATCTTACAACATGCCTGAATAAACCAGCCTAGAACCACGTTTCAGTTTTGAACCTTGGCGGAAGTGGCGGACAAATCAATTGGTGCGTCAGCTAGCTGCCGCTCAAATGGCAAATTGCTCAAACCTGTACGGTGCCGCTACGAGGAGGGCCGTGCCGAACAACAAAATACCGGCGGACTTGTTTGTTGGAGACCAACGATGAGCCGCACACGCAGCGCATCAGCATGACGTCTTTGATCATTCGTCAGGTGGGATGTCAGCGGCGCATTACAACAAATGTTACTAGGGCACGTCCACCACGTCTCTGTTCATGCGATTTCTGTTATTGCTTGTGTCGTTTGTGCTGATGAGCAGGTATTACTGTGTCGTTGCTAGCCAGTTTTCTTTTCTTCTTCGAACAGGTCACTTCCGGGACAAAGTTGGCGCCTACGATGTGCTCTTCGTTATCTGCGGTTCTCTCATCGCGTTCGCTGCTCTAATCTGGATCCTTGTGTTTACGTTGGAACTGCGAGAGAGCAAAAAGCAAATTATGGCTAAAGCTGCCGGTTCTGGTGGCGACGTCAGTGCTACAAAAATGTAGGACTGCGCCAAGAGGAGGCACTTAAACACGTCATCAACACCTGATAAAGACGAAGATGGAATTGAAGTTCATGTTTTGTTCTCGCAGGCGATATAGGAAAGAAAGTGTGCGTAGTTAGGCGAATGACGATGATGAATGGTGTTTTGCGCCAGTGGGTGGAACTTTTGAGTCGCGATATAATTCCTTGGAACGAAAACTAGCCACATGCTTCCTTCTTAGTTAACGTAGGCGCACCTGTTGCGTGCGCGTGGTATGACATCGTCTGCAAAGCGTTGAGATGACAGAATAACGAGCGTTTCAGTTTGGTATCCTTGATGCCATAGATAGCATAAGAGAGCTCACGCACGCCTGCCATTGTCCCCATCTGACTACATTCAACTGGGTGTCAGCGGCGTAGCAGGACTTTTCACGTTCACCCATCTGGTTGTGGGGGGAGCTGGTAAGAACTCGCACTATAATGCCCCACGGGTAAGCTTAAGTAAGAAAAAGAGATACCGTAGCTCAGCTGGCAGAGCACTGCATGCGGCATGTTGAGTTTCAAAGGAGGCAAAACGCAAAGGGCGCCCGTGTGCTTTATGTTATCGGTGACCGTTAAAGATCCCCAGGTGATCGAAATTATTCTACACCCTTCTTCTACGGCGCCGCTTTCTCTCTTTCTTTTACGCCCACGTTCCTCCTTTCTGTCACAACGCGATTGAGGTGTCCCCCGAGAAGGGGGACAGTTACTGGCTACTTCCTTTCGTCAAAAGCTGCAATTTTACTCTTTTTATTTCGGGTCTTGGAATGCGTTTTTAATGCGTTCGCACTATGACTCCCGTTAAGGCAAAAACTGAGTATCGTTGTCGTCGTTTACCTGAAGTCTCGGAGGAGCAGAATCTGAAAAGGAAAGGAAAGACACAGTGGCCGCTTTCACGCACCATGAGCGAAGGGCTGAAGAAGGCGATGAACGGAAACAGAAAGAATGGAAATCAAATGTATGGAAAGTCGACAGTTTCATTTTCGAGGGACGCCTTAAGAGGCCAGTGCCATAGAAAGCCCTAAAGCTCAGGCAGGCTCCTCTAATGTTGCGGTTTGGGGTTACACAGAAACGCACTCAGAGAGAATTGTGTACGTTGCTTTGCTTTGAGTAGAGCCACGAGTATTTATGGTCTCCATTTGAAACGGGGATTTAAAATTCCACCGCTGCTGGAAAAATTCCGACGGCTGCAAAACCGCCGTCTACACAGGATTACTCCTGAGTGTCTGCATGTAATGGATGAGGGCCCCGTCAGTGCGGTGGTTGTTTGTCCACTCTCTGAGAGCGCACTGCAGACACGTTGCCTAATTTCCGAAATCGGTCAACATGCAAATCCTGGTTCCTTCAATGGAAATAAAATGACTGCTCGAACCGTGACATTTTTTGTGTTTGTGCTAGTGATTGCAATTCGTCCACACATTCATCGATGTCATAATTGAGGTGCTGATGTTATCGCATTCTCTCTCGCATAACCCGCATTGATCGTCTTCGAACTCTTTCTTCCATTTGCTGGGAGATTATTTTTTTAGGAATAATGCACCTAATTCCCCCTCCTCCTGCCAGTACCACGATTGGAATAAATTACATTGCTCTGTGTTTTACCCTGTCTGAGTTGCTGTTCGCTTATACATAAGTTTATCACCCGGAACATCTCATTTGATTACCCAGTGCTCCTTTGTAATAAGGGGGTAATTACTCATTGGCATCCACCCAAGCGCAGCCATATGGCTACAAAGGAAACCTAAACATTTCACCAACACTGTTCCCACTTCGAGTTACTGATCAATTCGCTCTCGCCCTACCATAAGCTTGCTGTCCCGGTTAGCTCAGTTGGTAGAGCGACTGCTCCGGTGTAGCGGTGGTCCCGGGTTCGAACCCCGGACCAGGTCAAATTTTTCTTTAACTACGAAGTTTCTGAGAAAGCTGTATAGCTTTCCTTTGTAGCCGTATGGCTGCGCTTGGGTGGATGCCAATGAGTAATTACTCCCTTATTACAAATTTACTCCACCTTGGGGGATTCCCCTAAACATTTGACCAACACTGTTCCCACTTCGAGTTACTGATCAATTCGCTCTCGCCCTACCATAAGCTTGCCGTCCCGGTTAGCTCAGTTGGTAGAGCGACTGCTCCGGTGTAGCGGTGGTCCCGGGTTCGAACCCCGGACCAGGTCGAATTTTTCTTTAACTACGAAGTTTCTGAGAAAGCTGTATAGCTTTCCTTTGTAGCCGTATGGCTGCGCTTGGGTTGATGCCAATGAGTAATTACTCCCTTATTACAAATTTACTCCACCTTGGGGGATTCCCCTAAACATTTGACCAACACTGTTCCCACTTCGAGTTACTGATCAATTCGCTCTCGCCCTACCATAAGCTTGCCGTCCCGGTTAGCTCAGTTGGTAGAGCGACTGCTCCGGTGTAGCGGTGGTCCCGGATTCGAACCCCGGACCAGGTCGAATTTTTCTTTAACTACGAAGTTTCTGAGAAAGCTGTATAGCTTTCCTTTGTAGCCGTATGGCTGCGCTTGGGTGGATGCCAATGAGTAATTACTCCCTTATTACAAATTTACTCCACCTTGGGGGATTCCCCTAAACATTTCACCAACACTGTTCCCACTTCGAGTTACTGATCAATTCGCTCTCGCCCTACCATAAGCTTGCCGTCCCGGTTAGCTCAGTTGGTAGAGCGACTGCTCCGGTGTAGCGGTGGTCCCGGGTTCGAACCCCGGACCAGGTCGAATTTTTCTTTAACTACGAAGTTTCTGAGAAAGCTGTATAGCTTTCCTTTGTAGCCGTATGGCTGCGCTTGGGTGGACACCAATGAGTAATTACTCCCTTATTACAAATTTACTCCACCTTGGGGGATTCCCCTAAACATTTGACCAACCAGTGCTCCTTTACACCAGCCCACTGTTTTGTCGCAAGCAGCAAATACTTCCCAGCGCTCACATCAAAATATTACTTTCGTAAAATAATATATACTATACTTCATCCACAGTACCATTATTCTTTTCGTGCAGCGTACCGTCGTCCGCATACAACCAATAGAATTGAGACGGCTGCGCATATGACCTTAATAAAAGAAATGAAGCACCCCAGAACCGATCCCTCTGTTGTCGTGCTTTCACCTCACAGACAAACGGCCCTTTCTTTCCATGTCGGTATCAGCCGCCCATCTGCCTTAAGGTCGCATATTGTATATCCATGCATCACATACTGCAGAGCGGGAAGTGACTGTTGTGCATAGTCCCGACCATCTGCATCTCAACTGACTCGCGACATACCCCTGGCAAACTCCCGGCATTGGAATTTCAAGCTATGTACAACATCATCGCTTCCCTTCCGTTCGGTTCCACATTAAATATATTTCATTTTTACAATGACCTCGCCACCCATAAAGAGGTTAAGGCTGTTTGACGCACATTCCAGATTTCACAATCAATTCATCGTCACTCCGCAAAGTACCCATATCCTGAGCGCATACATTGAATTCGCGGTCATGCTCACGGTCCACATAACATTCAGGCGGATGCTATGACGCACCTTGACATTTTAGAGGACCCGGCACCTTGCCCTCTTCCCCCAGATCAGTTCCAGTTTAATGTTTCTGCGCCAGTGAACACCCGCTCTAATTCCTACTTGTTCGCAGCCTCTCCCCCGTAGTCTTGCTCGGTAGAAGGAGGTATCCGTGCTCCGGAATCGGGCAGGGGTGGATCTGATCCTAACTGTCCGTCATCGGTTTCGTGAAAAAAGATCTGCCAGCAATTGACAGGCGCCCTCAATGTAACGCTGCACCGGACATTTGTGATGTGCGGCACTTGTGAACGTGCCCAGCAACGCCTCCTGTTAGAAAAGTGGACAACGGGCAATCACTACAACGGCAACCTCTGCGACTACCTAAGCGAAGCAGAACATCACTCTCCATCTCCTACATTCCATTCCTGGTTTCTCAACTTATGCCTTAAGTCAAACTTCTCCAATTAAAAAAAAAAGATTCCTGGGCAAGGCAAAAATCAATAGGAACTGAAAAGGAAGAAAACATATTTGACGCCACAAAGTGGAGAACGTTTTCGAGGTACGCTTTTGCATTTTTTCATTATGCCATTCTTGTGCGAAATTTATAGACACTAGTATGACGTGCGGTATTTACACAGTTCGGTTCTGACCCGAGAATCTTGCTGTCGTGTTTTTCGGCTGAACTCCACATTTTGTCCTCGTAAAGTTCACATAACATGAGGTACCTAATAAATGCGTTTTCCTTAGCAAAGACTGACATGTTCTGGCCTCATTGCGAGCAACAGCATTAGTTGCGGCGCCGAAGCGTCAGTGTCTTTCACGTTTCATTTTTCTTGAAAGACATTTGCTGGGCTTGGTTCGGCACATTCAGACTAAAGGAGCCTTGTTTACTGAAATATATGTGTTAACTTCATGTTGTGTGTTCTAAGGTAGAAACCTGTACTTGCAGTTACTAACGTGTAAGTGTGTGTGAAAGGATGTGTCATCTATGACAAGAGTTGATGTAAGGGAGAGAAACTAAATTAAAAGACAATGACGTTCCTATTTTACTTCCCAAACCGCAGGCTTGAGCGCGTGTTTCATTTTGCCATGTCGCAGGCCACCCACAACCGTACTGCAGCACTAACAAATATCTATAGCTGCTTATCGACAGAACGTCACTGCCCATATGCAGGCCTAAGAAACGAGCTAGGGTACTTTTACGGTCAAAAGCGTGATCATACCGAGATACTCTGGAGAAGCGCATTTTTCAGCGGAAGTTTTTTATGAACGCAGTTTTCTCGTATATGATAAGATTCCACAGCAAAAATCGATATATCCGACGACATACCCTTGTCCGTTTTTAATTTTAATTAATGTCTTCGCTATGGTCAAAAACATTGCCTATTGGTTTTCCATGACAGTCTAAATGCTTTATGCGAGCCAGGGACAAACTTCAAAACAAAGATTCTGCTCCGCATCACAAGAATGCACAACTGTCTTTAATATTTCCATGAGAGCACCTTACAGCATTCTACAGGGTGCTCACAATTAAAGCTAACGCTCAAGAATCCCGGACTTGACAGTGGTGATGTTTCAGTCATCGATATGTCTGAATGGCATCATATGCAAGCTTAATGGTCCAGCATAAATAGTAGGCAGCATGATTAATTTAGGTTGCCTTGTGTCCGGCGTGTAATAATGACACGTTACAGGTGTCATTACTACACGTTTTAAATGGATTGCTGACACGTCACAGGTGTCATCAATCAGACATAAATAGGAAATGGGGCTTAGTGTATCATACAGATATGGAGAATACTTATATCCTTGACTTTATAGATATGCCCTAAATACGATGACTGTTTAGAAAGGAGAGCGCTGACAGAAGGAGCTCAGGTGCCAGCCTGGACCGTTTCCTTTTCTTTTCTACTTCTATATGCTAGAACTTCTCTTCCGTCTAGTCTCGGCAAAAATTCTTGTACATCAAGATCCCCTTTTGAGCCGCATAATCGAGCAATCCCAGATCCTTTAGACACAAAGGGGGCTAAAAGAGTGAGACAAGCTTTGTGGTCGCCCTAAAGAAGTTTAAATATTGTCACGTTGCTTGCATCGCACGGCTTCCACATTTAGCCGGAACGACAACGGTGCGGCCTTTGGCACGTGGGGAGCGCTCGAGCTAGATCTGGCTCTGGCATTAAAACATACCTCAATTTTGTATTCACCGCTACTTCTGCCAGCACAGTTCCTTGGGTCGTGACAATATGGGCCACTGCCTTAAACTGCGCACTTGCCGAAGAGTGGCTTACATTTAATGCATGCACATAAATGTTCAACTTATGAGCTACTTTACACCACTGACGTAATTTTTTATAGTGTGATTTAAAGCTCCTCATTTGTTAGAGGGATATTCGAAGCCAGTGGCCCGTATGCCAAACAGGATAGGCTAGTGGGACGCCATCATTTCGCTATATATGGTGATCCAGCGCGCCCTTTGAAGCCGCTCTTAATAAAGCTCTATGAATACCGTACGAGTTCTGTTAGCCAATCTGTTGTGAGTCATGTTCAGAAATCTTTTGATTGGGTCTTCGGAAAGGAGGCCCATGAATAGTCCTTACTTGATTACAAAAAAGTCAATACCTTCAGCGAGAAGTGGCTCAGATGTATGATGCTGCCACTATCCCCGTAAACTGCCACATTTGATGGGCTGTCAAGAGAAAGGAAATGAGAGACTCATTATGGCATACCTATTACGCAGCCAACAATCCCAGAACGAAGGAAAGCATGGCAGGTTGTTTAAAAATATCTTATGCTGATCAAATAGTAGCGCAACGATTTTATATTCAAAACATAATTTTTATCAGAAACCACCACAAAGAATAAGCACTCGCCACACCACTTGGTTCCGAACTCATGACCTCCGTAAGCAGCGTACTTTGGTATGTATTATTATGCATTTTTCTGTTTTCCTTATCAAGAGAAGTCCTCAAAGGCGTGCGCCACAGTTTTTAAGGCGCGCACTCCTCACGAAAGAGCAACAAGGCTTGATTACCTGTATATTCGGCTATCCCTGGTCTCGAAAGAGGCCGCCGTGAAGTTTATGGCTACTACAGCAGCTGAATACGAAACAAAGAAGTGATTCATTTTTCGCGTGAAAGAACGGCAACAAAATTAGAGGGGACACTTAAGATCTGCATTAAGCGTCTATGGCGTTAGCGTAATGGGTTATTTAATCCACATATATGCAGAAAGTCGTTTCCACTTTACAATCACAGATGTCTGGGTGTCCTCATGGGCCTCCTCGTGTAGCGGTGCGCTACTGCCCTGCGACAGCAGGTTCTCCCTGCGGTGGGCCTCGTGCCGCCCAGGTTGCTCTTCGCAAGCGACCACTCATTAATTGAGCTGCCACCTGCCACGGTGGGCAGTCAGCTCACGATCCGGTGGGCAGGTTGTGCTGGCGCACTGCAATGTCACGTGACTGAGGTGGCGCACCTGCCTCCTAGGTTGCTCCCTGGGGACCACGAATCAGAGCCATGCTCGAGATTTTTCTCTCACAACGCCGACAACGCTGGCACTGGATTTTCAGCAGAACAGGGCCTTTAACTATATCTTGTTAAATTATAAAAGCTTATCAATTTTTTCTATCAGATGTGTCCACGAGTCCGGCATTCTTCGAGGCTAACGCGCCACTGAAGTTCATCACTGGGCATTTGACCGCTGTTCTGACGGAGGCCTGCCAGGACCACTTTATCATCATTGCATCCGAAACCTTGTGGGCGGAGGTTGATGGAGGCTACTTGAGGGAGAGTAGGCGTGTGGCGGAAAGCGCTCCTGGTATGTGGAGGCTGGCGGGTAATGTTTCTGGAAGGTGGAGTTGAATAGATGGCTAGACCCTTACGAGAAGGTGGGCGGAGGTAAAGGGTGGGTGGCACTTATGGAGGGTGAGAATGGGTGAGTAGGCCGCTTTTAGTTAGGGGAGTGTGGGGCGAGGTTAACCCAGAATGGCGTTTCTGGTGAACGGGATGGGTGATGATCAGTGGGCAGTCACCTAGCTAGTGGACAGAGAATGGAAAGTGGCAGATGGAGCTTCTGGAGGGTAAAGGGTGGCGCTGGGCGTAGCTTCTGGAGGGCTAAGAAAGGTTGCGACCCTTGGCATTTGTGTGGGTGCAGTGTATGCGTATGGAGGGGAGAAGTGAGTGGGTAAATTGTGATTGGTGCTTTTGTTGGTTGGAGGCTTCACACGCTGTCGTCTCGGGGAACATAGTTCACATTGTCAACGAAGTAAAACAAGATATGAGCTAGGCAACGGCCCAGTCACACAATAGGCGTGAGCCGGCGGCGGCAGGAGATCCTCGCGGGCGCTTTCCACGCTCTTTCTCCAGTGTGGCCCTCCTAGCACGAACACCGGCAGAGACGGCGATAGCGGCCCCCACGCGTTGTCGCCGGCGCCTCTCTCGCTGCTGTAAGGTCTTCACGCCCGCCATTCCTTGTTCTGGTAACTTAAGGTCTTGTCGACAGTGAGCGTTGCCAGGACGAGCGCGACAAGCGTGTTTTTCATTGATTTTGTAGCGGCTCTGCGACCGGTAAACCTCTGCTGGTCAAGGGTTTCAGGCTGCCTGTCTTTTTCGTTTATATTCGATGTCTTCCTTGAGAGGAGGGATAAAAGGCTCTTTATTTATTTATTTGTTCATTTACTTATTTACTCTCAGTGTCCAAGCTATACGGCAAGGAGGGAGCAAAATAATAGAGCACGACAAAAAGAAATTTAGCACAGCAGCTGTAGATTATGTCACCAGTAAGAGCATTTCATTGACCTGAAATCATTGACCGGAATGGGAAAATTGACATAATATTCCTAGACTTTAGGAAAGCCTCCGATCAGGTAAATCATAAAAAACTTTTCAGCAAATTTCAATCAATACTCAGGAACTCAAATATCGCTCGTTGGCTAGAAAGTTTTCTTGTGGGCCGCAGGCAATTCGTAAGTATTGACGGGAGCGCATCCCGGGTGTGTGACGTGACATCGGGAGTACCACAGGGCTCGGTACTCGGACCGTTATTGTTTCTTGTACATATAAACGACCTCATTGAAGGTTAAGAAATCAAGGCCAGATTATTGGCAGACGATTGCATTATTTATACTAATGTTAATTCAGTTGAAAATCAAGTTAAGCTTAATGGTCACCTGCTCAATATTAGCGAATGGAGTAGAAAGTGGCAAATGTCTTTAAACCCCAGTAAGACAGTATGTATGACAATCCCACACAAACATCAGCCACTTGAATTTGACTACTCGTTGGAAGAAAACAAACTGAATTGAGTAACAGAATATACATACCTGGGAGTGACAATTACTTCAGACCTGCGTTAGAACAGAAACGTACATAACATTGTTGCGAAAGCAAATAAAAGATTAGGGTTCATTAGGAGGTCACTTAAGCATGCTACACAGGATACTAAACTTACGGCTTATAAGATGCTTGTACGCCCGATAATGGAATATGCCTGTGAGGTGTGGGATCCCTACACTCAAACACTTGCAGCTTAACTGGAGCGAGTGCAGCGACGTGCACTTCGCTTTATCTATTTTCGCTTCCGAAGACAAGATCCAGTAACCCCACTTTACACTTTAGCGACCTTGCGCCTCTTCAGTGTCGCCGGAAACAAAAAAGACTCATTCTTTTCTATAAGATCATGAACTACATGGTACATATCGATAGCCAGCAATACATAAGCGAAACTACACGTATCACTCGGGGTAAACATTGCAGACATGTAAAAGAACAAAAGTTTTCTAAGCACTGCTACCAGCAATCCTTCTTCCTGTCCACAGCGAGAGAATGAAACAGACTGCCAGAGAATGTGGTGCTCGCATCGGGTGTGGATGTGTTCTCTGCGGGATTTCGTGATTTGTTAGTATAGGGCCTGATATAATGCACTGTGCATTTGTGTTGGGTATGGTCTTTTCACATTGTTTTCTGCTTCGTTGCAGCGAGATTTTCGAGCATGTTTGTTGCGTACAGGTCAGTTCCATTTTTTTTTAAATTTTAAAACTTGGCACCAAACTTGTCACCGACTGGATGGTGCTTGTGTTTTTTTTTTGTTGTTGTGTTCCGCCTTTGTAATCTGTGCTACCCTTGTGTCACTCCTATCTTGGTTCAGACCGGACTGATAGTATCTCTAATGAATAAATAAATAAATAAATAAATAATTAAATAAATAAATAAATATTTAACGATATCGGGATTTTCAATGGCAGCGATGGACGTGTGGAAGTGGTTCCATTCCATGGATGTCTTGGGGATGAATGAACCGAATTCTGGGCACCTCAACCTGAAATGGTGGTTGCTGCGCGATGAAATTTAATACGGCGGCACAGGTAGCGAATTTCTGGTTAGAATCGCAAAAGGCGCGAACGCGAATTTCTGCGATGGACTAAAAGATCAGGCAAGTTTAGATTTCAATTCATTAGAGCTACGCTTTCAGTTCGAGAGTAGTTCGAAAAAATGAAACGGGTGGCGTGGCTATAAATAGATTCGATCTTTATAATTCGTGAATTAAAGTGAAGGTCCAGTACTGACAATGCATATTCGAGTTTTGGCCTGACTAGTGCTTTGTAAAGTTGTAGTATCAGGTTAGAGGGCGCCTGCAGAAGTGACTACATATACGCTCACCAAGGTATTTGAAAGAGGAAACCTGGGTTAGAGGATATTCACTGAGGGATTAATCGCAATGTACTTCATTAGATATATGGTGGAAATTTCTCATGTACTTGCATTTAATGCCTTAAGCTTGATTAGCCAAGTATTACCCCAAGAAGACATTGATTAAGGTCGTAGTGATAGGTAAGGTCGTCTGAAGGCTTAGTATTAGACAATAAAAACGCAACTGCCAGCAGAAAGCTTTATGGAAGAACATATGCCAATACGTAATACGCTAATATATACAAGAAAGAGCAACGTCGATAGCACTGATCCCTGTGGAACGCCAGGAGTTACATCGCAAGAACAAGAGCTATGAACGTTAGCAGCCACAAACTGAGCGCGGTTAGACAAGAAGTATTCAATCCATTTTAATAGATTAGGAATTTGGCGAAGTCAATGAAAATTCAGCCAATAATGAATGAAGAATCAAGAGCCGCAGTCAAATCAGTTTTGAAGGTTAAAAGAAGAGCTTAACATGAACGGAGCTATGAAAACCGTGTTGTTGAATACAAAAGAAACTGTTTGGGTCAAGAAAAGTTATAATGTGGCAGCAGATAACAAGCTCCATTAATCTCGCAGGGATGCTTGCTACTGATATAGGTCTATACCTGGTAGGAGAATGAGCGTCCCCTGACTAGAATTGAGGACATTCCTTCCCCACCTTCCAGTCAGAGGGGCGAACATTGGGATACCTTTTACAACCGGCGTCGTCGCTTCGGCGGACACAGTTGTTGCAACGCGCGTCTGTTCCTTCACTCTTTCCTCATATTTTTCAGCTCTCCTCTTTCTGCACGCGGCAGCAGTAGTGGCTCAGCTCGAGCCAGTAGGCAGGCCCGTGCAATTTGCTTTTCATCTTTCGTTCAGTCGCAACAACAACATTCCAGCTCTCTGGCAGCTGAACGGATACCGACGACTGCTCAAAAGACTCCGATAGTAATATCGAAGAATACGTTTCAGCATTTTTTTTAATTGCATTAATACCTTCATCACGAGGTGAAAAAAAGTCTGATCTCATGCCTCCACTTGCATATCCTAGACCGGTCAATAATTACAGGATCAATAAATGGGTAAATACATTGGGAGACAATAGGAATGTTGGGCTGAACATAATTTGCAAAATGTAATAAAGATACGTCGTTTAACAAAGGACAGCAACTTTAATCGAGAACGACCTGTTTGTCAAAATCGAGTGACCCAATCTTCTTCTTGCCACCGTCAACAACGTTCCAAAATTTCTGCGGGTTTGAAGCAAGCATAGATGGCAATGTTCGTTAGAAAAATGTCTCTCTCGCTTGAAAGTACGTTCGTGCAGGCCGCTTCCACGTGATGATAAGCCTCCTACCTATCTTCGCGCATATATAGCTTGGCTCTCCGGAAGATTGGTCTTATTGTTCAGTACTCGCGTCAGTGATGATGTTGAGGAAAGTGCATTAGAGCTGGTTTTTATTCTGTGGAGAGAATGAATTACTTAGCAAGCTTGCTTATTTTAGGTTTCAACGCGAACACCTCCGATCGCTCAAAAATGTTCAAAAACAATTCGCCAGAAAAGCATGCTAGTTCCTCAGTAATAGAAGAATAAGAGGCTTTCCCATGGTATATTGTCACGTTGTAGTGACAGCAGTCCAGCGGTCAAGAAGACACCAGAAATACTTGCAAACGAAGCTCTTTATTTGGGCTGACTTGCGCCCTCAAAAGAACTGAATCACTCGGCGGCGGCGTAAGCAACAGGCGTGCTCGGCGGTCGTCGAACTACGAATGTCCGCCGCTCGCGGCATCACTCAATTTAAAGGCGGCAAGGAAACTTCCACATAACAGGACAAGATCATCTACAGCAATCTAGAAAAACCTAGATGCAGCCCTTCATGGCTGCGATCAATCGAGATTAGTCTGGTCGCTTCTCGCGCCACGAACAAAAGTGATAACAACCCTTTCCTGCAGCCTTGGGCGTGAACGAACAAACACTACAATGATACGTGGCATTACCCCCCTTCCAAAGAAGCATCGTCTCGATGCTTTAAAATGAAAATAAACACGGAGAATGAAACTTCGAGTCCTTCAGCGTTCATAATATGGCTTCAGGCGTACGACATGTACGACTTCCGGGCGTGGGCGGCGTCGCTGAGATGCTGTCGTGCCGTCGGGGATGACTTCATAGTCGAGGTCACCGATGCGACGGAGAACCCTGTACGGGCCAAAGTAGCGTCGCAGTAACTTTTCGCTCAATCCGCGGCGGCGAACTGGCGTCCATATCCAAACCCGATCACCTGGCTTGTAATGCGTGTCTCGTCGGCGCAGATTGTAGCGTCGGGCGTCGGTGTGCTGCTGGTCTTGAATGCGAAGCCGTGCAAGTCTTCGGGCTTCCTCGGCGCGATGAAGGTAGGCGGCGACGTCGAGGTTGTCTTCGTCGGAAACGTGCGGGAGCATTGCGTCGAGTGTTGTTGTGGGCTTCCTGCCGTATACCAGCTGGAATGGAGTAAACCTGGTTGTCTCCTGGGTGGCAGTATTATAGGCGAAGATCACGTAGGGCAGAATAGAGTCCCACGTCTTGTGTTCGGCGTCGATGAACATGGAGAGCATGTCTGCGATGGTCTTGTTCAGACGCTCTGTGAGTCCGTTGGTTTGCGGATGATAGGCAGTTGTCCTCCGATGACTTGTCTGGCTGTACTTTAAAATGGCTTGCGTCAGTTCCGCTGTAAATGCTGTTCCTCTGTCTGTGATGAGTACTTCGGGTGCGCTGTGTCGGAGGAGAATTTGTTCGACAAAAAATTTTGCAACTTCTGTTGCGGTACCACTAGGCAACGCTTTTGCTTCGGCGTAGCGGGTCATGTAGTCGGTGGCCACGATGATCCACTTGTTACCTGATGATGAAGTAGGAAAGGGGCCGAGTAGGTCCATCCCGATTTGCTGAAAGGGCTTAGTTGGCGGTGGTATGGGGTTCAGGAGTCCGGCTGGTCTAGTCGGAGGCGTTTTGCGTCGTTGACACTCACGGCACGTTTTCACGTAATGCGAAACGTCGGTAGCTAGCCGCGGCCAATAGTACTTCTTCTGTATGCGGTGCAACGTGCGAGCAATCCCGAGATGCCCTGCAGTCGGCTCATCATGACATGCCTGCATAATTTCTTGCCTGAGATTTTTGGGCACGACAAGAAGATGCACTGTCCTGTTGGGCGCGAAGTTCTTCTTCAGAAGGACATTATTGTGAAGGACGAAGGACGACAGTTGGCGCTTGAACCCTCGGGGAGGCGATGCGGTCTTGCCTTGCAGATAATCAACCAGGCTTTGCAACTCAGGATCCGAGCGCTGCTGCTGCGCGAAACTGCTCGCGCTTACCGGTCCTAAGAAAGCGTCGTCGTCTTCCTCTTCCGGTGCTGCGTCGACGGGGGCTCGCGACAAGCAGTCTGCGTCGGAATGCTTGCGGCCAGATTTGTAGACTACAGTTATGTCGAATTCTTGAAGGCGCAGGCTCCAACGAGCAAGGCGGCCGGAGGGATCTTTCAAATTGGCTAGCCAGCACAGAGCATGGTGATCGCTCACAACCTTGAATGGTCGTCCGTACAGGTAGGGGCGAAATTTCGACGTGGCCCAAATAATGGCGAGACATTCTTTCTCGGTGGTCGAGTAGTTGGCCTCGGCTTTCGACAGTGAACGGCTAGCGTACGCGATAACCTTCTCCTGTCTGCCATTTTTCTGAACGAGGACCGCTCCTAAGCCCACACTGCTTGCATCGGTATGAACTTCGGTTTCGGCGTTTTCATCAAAGTGCCCGAGCACAGGAGGGGACTGTAAGCGGCGCTTCAGTTCGTTGAAAGCTTCCTCTTGCGGCCTTTCCCATTTAAAAGGCACGTCAGCCTTGGTAAGTTGGGTCAAAGGTTCAGCGATGCGCGAAAAGTTCTTGACGAATCGCCGGTAATAAGCGCATAATCCAAGGAATCTGCGTATAGCCTTCTTGTCATTAGGCTGTGGAAACTCTGCGATCGCAGCCGTCTTCTTGGGGTCTGGGCGAACTCCATCCTTGCTTACGACGTGACCAAGGAACAGCAGCTCCTCGTAAGCGAAGTGGCACTTCTCTCGTTTCAGTGTCAGGCCTGAAGACTTGATCGTTTCCAGCACTATCCGAAGCCTTCTGAGGTGGTCTTCAAAGCTTGAGGAGAAGACAACAACGTCATCTAAGTAGACTAGGCAAATCTGCCATTTCAAGCCTGCGAGCACCGTATCCATTACTCGCTGGAACGTCGCTGGGGCAGAGCAGAGGCCGAATGGCATCACCTTGAACTCGAAGAGTCCGTCTGGCGTGATGAACGCAGTCTTCTCGCGATCTCTTTCGTCGACTTCAATTTGCCAGTAGCCGCTCTTCAGGTTCATCGATGAGAAGTATTTAGCGTTGAACAGCCGGTCCAGTGTATCGTCGATGCGGGGGAGGGGGTAGACATCCTTCTTCGTAATGTTGTTCAGGCGGCGGTAATCGACGCAAAAGCGAAGGGTGCCGTCTTTCTTTTTCACTAGGACGACCGGTGCTGCCCAGGGGCTCCTCGATGGCTGGATGACGTCGTCACGAAGCATTTCCTCAACTTGCTTGCGGATAGCTTGGCGTTCTAACGGCGATACGCGGTAGGGGCTCTGTCGCAGTGGTCGTGCGTGTTCGTCTGTGACAATGCGGTGCTTGGCAAGCCGGGTTCGTCGCACATTCGATGCTGATGAGAAGGAATCGGTGTACCTTTGAAGAAGACTGCGTATTTTGTCTTGTCTGCTCCGGGGTAATGCTGGGTTGATGTCGAACGTGGGTTGATGGCCTTGTTCAGATAGTTCTGCAGGTTGGTCGGGTAGGGCAAATACGTCTCTGATGTCTGCCAGCTCATCGAGGAAAGCGATCGTCGTACCTTTGTTTAGATGCCGGTATTCTTCGGCGAAGTTGGTTAGCAACACCTGGGCTTGGCCATTTCGGATTTCGGCGACTCCCCTCGCGACGCCCAATCCTCGATCCAGGAGTAACTGGGTGTTCCCCTCGATAACACCTTCGGCATTTTCGATGTCTCCAGTACCTATGCCGACGAGAACACTTGATCGGGGCGGCACGCTCAATGCTTCATCGAGGACGTTTAAGGCAACGTGATGAGTCGCGCTCGTCGCAACAGGTATGGCTTTTTCCGTGGAAAGCTTGATCGACTTAGATCGAAGGTCGATGATCGCCCGATGTTCGTTCAGGAAGTCCATTCCCAAAATCACGTCTCTCGAGCATTGCTGTAGGATCAGGAAGGTTGTCGCATAGGTTCTCCCATTTACAGTAACTCTCGCGGTGCAGCGTCCTGACGGCGTAATCAGGTTGCCACCTGCGGTGCGGATCAGCGGGCCATCCCAGGTTGTTGTTACCTTCCTGAGTCGGACAGCGAGTGGGCCACTCATGACAGAGTAGTCAGCTCCCGTGTCCACCAGGGCAGTAACCGCGTGACCGTCGACCGTAACTTCAAGGTCACTTGTTCGCGTTCTCGTATTGTACGTTGTCTTCGGTGTCCGATCTCGGCTTCGTCGAGTAGTGAGGCTGCGGTGGGCGTACTGCGACGTTACTTCACTGGGCAGCGGTAAAAGCTTCAAGTCTGGCCGCGTCGTTGTCGGTGTCGTCGTCGTCGGCGTTGTCGTCGTCGGTGTTGTCGTCGTAGTTGAGGCATGGTCTTGAGTACTCGTCGATGGAGGATCTTTGTCATTGCGCTTAGAAGCAACCTCACCTCCAGAGGCTGCTTTATTTAGTTTAACCTTCGTGGGCTGGGGGAGCGTCCACGCACGGCGTAACCTCGGCTAGGAGAAACAAAGCGCGGGGACGATGGCGACGGGGAACGTGATAGGCGGCTCGGCGATGAGTATTCTTCCCGACGTAAAAACTCCTCGATTTCGGCTGGTCGCTGGCCGGGTCTGGGTCGTGGAGCGTCGTAAGAGAACCCTCGGATGCCCAGTCTTCTGTATGGGCAGTGCCGGAGGACGTGACCGGCTTCGCCACAGTGGAAGCATAGTGGGCGGCGCTGGTCGGGAGTTCTCCACTCGTCGCATTTCCTCGGCTGCGCGCGTCGCTCGTAGGACGGGCGGGTTGGGGCGAGTGGGCGGCGGTCCAACGCAGCTGGCTGAGGGCGATAGGGGCTTGGGTCCCGTCGTCGAGGTGCAGGACGGCGCACAGCTGCGGCGTAAGTCATGGTTGGGGGCTGCAGAGGCTGCGTGGGTGTCGGCGTCACACCCAAGGCCTGTTGAACCTCGTCCCGGATGACGTCAGTGAGCGATGAAAGTTGCGGCTGCGTTCCCGTTGGCAGCAACCGTCGGAGCTCCTCTCGCACAACTTCACGTATAACCTCCCGCAGGTTATCATTGTTAGCGGTGTCCATGCAGCTTGCTGACAAAAAGCGCTGCTGGCGGTCATACTGGCGGGCTCGGGCGTCGAGAGTTTTCTCCATTGTGGATGCCTCTTCTACGAATTCAGCGACGGTTTTCGGTGGGTTGCGAACGAGGCCGGCAAATAGTTGCTCTTTAACTCCTCGCATAAGCAACTTCACCTTCTCTTCTTCCTTCAAGTTCATGTCGGCACGCCGGAAGAGACGCTTCATCTCCTCAGTATACACTGCAACGGTCTCGTTTGGGTGTTGTATGCGAGACTGTAGCAGCTGCTGGGCTCTCTCCTTTCGCACGACGTTTGTGAAGGTCTTCAGAAGCTGTTCCTTGAAGGTTTCCCAGTTGGCAAGGCTGGCTTCCTCATTCTCGAACCAGACTCTTGCTGGTCCCTCCAGGGCGAAGAAGACGTACCTAAATTTCATGGCGTCGTCCCAGTTGTTGAAGACAGCCACACGGTCGAACTGCTCCAGCCATTCCTCGGGGTCGGCTCCAGGCGAAGCGTCGAAGGTTGGTGGCACCCGGGGCTGCTGCAGAATGATTGGAGTGGTCGTCTGGGGCAAGGTCATGATGGACGTTGGTAGTACTTGCTTTCGCTTCCGGGTAGGGTCCGGCAGGGTCCCGAACTCAGGTGCGTCCCCTTGCAGGCGTCGGCTTGCGCGGTGGACTGGACTCAGGTCCTGCGGTAGATGACTCAAAGGGCTGGCGTCTCGACTTGTAGGGGGTGTCCGGAACATGGGAGGCTACCCCGCACCTCCACCAGATGTCACGTTGTAGTGACGGCAGTCCAGCGGTCAAGAAGACACCAGAAATACTTGCAAACGAAGCTCTTTATTTGGGCTGACTTGCGCCCTCAAAAGAACTGAATCACTCGGCGGCGGCGTAAGCAACAGGCGTGCTCGGCGGTCGTCGAACTACGAATGTCCGCCGCTCGCGGCATCGCTCAATTTAAAGGCGGCAAGGAAACTTCCAGATAACAGGACAAGATCATCTACAGCAATCTAGAAAAACCTAGATGCAGCCCTTCATGGCTGCGATCAATCGAGATTAGTCTGGTCGCTTCTCGCGCCACGAACAAAAGTGATAACAACCCTTTCCTGCAGCCTTGAGCGTGAACGAACAAACACTACAATGATACGTGGCAATATAATCGAATTTGTATTCACTACCTTGCGGGTTTCAACGTTAGACGTAATAAAATGATTAATGGTACGATCACATGAACAGGAAGAAGTGAAATAAAGTGAACAAGGTCCGGATGCGTGGTAAGCACTAGGTCAAGAACTCTGCCGGTAGTTCTTGCACGTGCTGGGCTATTCCCTAACTGAGAGCAGAGAAAGTAAGCAGGAAAGCAGGGAAAGTAATTAAGTAGCAAGTGAGAGCAGGGAAAGTAAGTAAGGAGCATATGTAAATATAGAAGATACGTTCGGACTGCCAACTATTTGCAACGAAAGAAGCATGTTTTTAGCGATGTTAGGAAACTTAAAATCATCTTGGAAGATTGTGGGTGGTGAGGGAAACCTAGCCAGCCATTTAGTGAGAACGTCATGCAGGTTCGATGGACAGCCATTGGATGAATCAGGGGAACAATAACATGCGACGGAGAGAATATCTTTGTAATTGAGACTGGGAAACAACAGAAACGTTAAAGAAAACCAAGCCTTCAGCGGCTGCTATCGAAACACCACACCCGGATCGTGCTTCTTGATCACACCTGTGGAGTTCGTATGTCCTCACGCAAGTAAAGATTTCTTGGTCATCAATTTTCGCAGAGAGTCGTTTCTGTAAGGATCACCCGATCAGCTGCCCATGTGTCACTCCGGGTGAACAGAGCGTCGCGTTTATTTACTATAGCTCCACACATTGCAAAGCACAACAAAAAATCTGTTCTGCCGATCGACGTCCCCAAGGGTCTATCAGTGATTACTGCAGAGCAGCGCATGCATTAGAACTGGACCTTTATTACCTGGGGAATGTGAGCCTAGAATATGGACCTCATAAAAGCTGTCGACGAGTGGATACTAGAAATGTTTTTTTTTGTGTGTGAAAGACTACTTTGTAATATTTCAGTGAATAAGACGGCCTAGTGGATTTCGTGAAATCCAGCAGCTTTTGGAAACTTGCGAGCGTGGCTTTGCAAAAGCGTTAGTTTATAAAAATCTCTGCGGCTTTCAGGTTAGATTTTCTGGAGCATATTGTATCTTATGGGTTAAATGGTGTAAATCGTCCTGCAGCCGGTCGATGTTTCTTGAATACGAACGATCCTAACCATTGCGCACGAGAAATTCTCTTTTCTGGTTAGTCACTACTAAATTTTCTAACCGAATTTTGGAAACATGTTCCTCCGTTTTCTCCCATGTTTCGCCAACAGAACCGGCCATGCCGTAAAAAAAAAAGACCGATCTTCACATTCATTTAACCGTGCTTTTAGAGGCACATTCTTGTTTCAAATAAATCTAGACGCCAATTATTATCACTAAAGCTTCGTATACAAGAGTCCGACGTTGCGGGTCGAGTGGGGGTCGCGTCTCGCAAGGTGAATCCAATTCGATAACTGTGTGTTTGCACTCTCGTGGCGCGCCCTGCGAGGCGCGACCGCACGAGTAGTCAACCGGCACCCGCTTCTGTTCTCCCCTGGATAAAATGCTTCCCCCAAGCGTGCAAGAAGATTGAGTGTAATCTGCGGAGGGGGCTGCGAGTCTATCCACCCCCGACAGTCGGGCTGGCTCAGCCCGACTCAATGGTAGCTTAGCTCGGCCTCCCAGCCCATTCATTGATTCATTCATTCATTCATTCATTCATTCATTCATTCATTCATTCATTCATTCATACTTTGTTTTCGAGAAAAACTGAAGGCGTTCTGGGCTTAAAGCTAAATAAGCAGCTTGGCGGGGCCCTAGAGGCCGTTACAAGGCATTGTTGCGGAGGGCAAAAATACGTATGATTTACAGCAGTACATACCATATTGCCGCGAGTCTTTGTAGCGTTTGTTTGTTGTGTTTATTTGTTCATGCTTCAAGGCTGCCGGTACGCCGCTTTATCGCTTTGTTTGTGACACAAGACGCGCCTAGAATTATCTCGATGGATCGCATCCGGACGGAGCCGACTCTAGTTTGTGCCAGAATGTTCTAGTAACTTCTAAAGCTTTATCTCGAAGATTCGCTATCGGCTTTGAAAAGAGCACGGCCGACAGCGGCGGGCATTCTGCCCGACGACCGCTGAGCACGCTTGTTGCTACGCCGCCACCGAGTGATTCAGTTCTTTGCGGGCGCAAGTCAGCCTGAATAAAGAGTTCCGTTTCGAAGACATCCCCGCTGGTTTCCTGTTCGCCGTACTGCAGTCCCCAATACGTGACATCTGGTGGAGGTGCTAACGGATGTCCCTGTCGCCCTCCAGAAATGTCCTTTCCGGAGGGTGAGGTATTAATTCCTTGTCAATATACTCAAGTAATTAATAGGAAGAACAGGACACAATGTCCTTTAGTAAAGAAAGGAAAATACAAATTCAAGATGCATCCATTGCATTACAAGGACATAAACCGAATATTCAATGGGCAATGGACCACACTTTCAATACTGGTGAAGAATGAAAGCAAAGCAATAGTATGACAAGCAAACAAGTAAATAAAAACATGGCTCATAATTTTACAAATTACGGAAGCAATTTCTTTGGTAATAGGTTGTTTGTGGCTTTTTACATAGCAAGCATTAATGGCAGGTTAGTGCTAATAATTGGTGTTTGCAATTTGTGCGAAATTGTGGGATTTCCGAACCATCTCGACACCTTTTGTGCATATTAAAAGAACAACGTGTTAGAGCAGCTAGAGATGATAAAAATTATCTGGTCACGTAAAAGAAACGTAGGCTACTTGCAGTAATTGACATGTGTATTAATATGTGAATGTAATATTAAAAGAATCTAAGCTTTGCGTATCATACTTTTTACGTTTTTAGGAATTTAGATACGATAACTATGACGTAAGATAATCAAACTGCTGCATGCCGAATTTGGCTCCACTGCCGCCAATAGTGAGCTCACGCGGCAGTGCTTCACTCCAAAAATTGTGCTTGGACCATCGCTTCTGCGGTCGCTCATTCCTGTGAAGCATTTATGTATGAGCACATACCTGCACAATAATAAGAAGCCCTTGTGCCTTGTAAGCATTAGTCTACTTCTTTTTTTTCATTCATTGTTGAAATTTATTCTTTTCAGTTTTTACGTGTGATTCCTCGGATTTGTATGCCGGTCTATTGTGTATTTCTCGCTCACAACTGAACTGAAATTGGCCCAAGCATGTTGCTCCCGCCGTCTGCTTGGTTACGGTTACTTTTCTTGCGTACACTGTACCATATTGTCACGTTGTAGCGGCGGCAGTCCAGAGGTCAGGAAGGCAGCAACAAGGCTTTCAAACGAAGCTCTTTATTTGGGCGCACTTGCGCCCGCAAGAGAAGTAAACAGCACAGCAGCGGGGTGGAAAGAGAAGTTTATTTTGTTCTGTGTTGACAAAAAAATACAAAACAAAACAGCTGAACTCAATGGCCTGATCATTTAAGCACATGCGTAGTGACGCAGCACTGAGCACGTCAGTAGGGCAGTACTGGTTGGTTGGTTTATGGGGTTTAACGTCCCAAAGCGACTAAGGCTATGGGAGACGCCGCAGTGGAGGGCTCCGGAAATTTCGACCACCTGGGGTTCTTTAACGTGCACTGACATCGCACAGTACACGGGCCTCTAGAATTTCTCCTCCAAAGAAATTCAACCGCCGCGGCCGGGATCGAACCCGCGTCTTTCGGGCCAGCAGCCGAGCACCATAGCCACTGAGCCACCGCGGCGGCGCAGTAGGGCAGTAATGAGGCCGACACTCGACCGCCGCGCAGGACGAAGTATGTCGACCATTTGCGCAAAAACTCAGCCTCGCTCATTGACAGAGCGTCCACGCATGCTTGCTCAAAGAGGCGCGTGCGGAGGCGCTGCAACATCGGAAACATCGCTCTTTGCGGACGGCCATTTAAGGAAGCCACTGCGCGCTGCCGCCACAAAACGAACATGCCGACACACAAGAGCATATTGGCAAACACTTCGGGCGAACTAGTGCGCGCTTCCAGACGGGTTACGAACATGCGTGACACTAGTATCCAAAAGGTGCGCGGCACCACAGAGCCGAACATTGCGTGCCGTAATGTTGCGGGCATCGTGCGGAGGGAGCTACGCTTCATGCGCCGCAAGGCGGTCTCTTGTGGGCAGGACCCGCCAGCATCGCAGCCAGCCGTAGCCCTGATGTCTGCAGGAAGTGCAGCTGAGGTCAGTTGGCGCCAGCCCGCCCGTCTCGTTTTCTGGAGTTGTTCGGGGGTCATCTGAGCGGCCGTTAGTGCCTCACACATCCTGGAGGCCGGGGTTTCATCAACGTCCAGATCGGGCACGCTGGCAGTCAACGACGCCAGCGTGCGACGCACGTTAACAAAACATGCCGGCGGCTGCACGGCTGTAGGGCTAACCACGTGTTGTGAGAAAAATAAAAAAAATTGGCAGTGGCTTAGCTCTGGGTAAGCCTAGATATGCAAGCGAAAAGCTGCAGCTATACTTTGTTTGACGTCATGACTGTCGCAGTTCGCGCACAATGTACTGGGAGCACCAAGATAACGCTGTAGGCAAGCGCGTTATTAGCCCTCCTTCCGCATGCGTAGCAACTGTGGTAAACACGCGGCTGCAACGAAAGGGCAAACGGTGGCGAGGAGGCGAGCGCGCAGTAGCCAACTTCCTCGCTATCACTTCTGGGTCTTTTCCTCCTTCCATGATGAACGTCTGCGCTTTTTCTACGGCCGCCGCCGCCGCTCATGCGTACTCGCAACGCCTTGCGAAAGAACCTCCTCTTGGGACGGCGGCGGCGACAGCGCGGCAGCGGCGAGGGGTAAACCGATGGCTAGGAGAAATGGCGACGTAGGCGCGCCGCGGCGGCGCCGAGGGGTGGCTCACGCGAAGCGCGGTGTTGACGAGCCTTGAGAAGCTTTTCGCTTCAAAACACGTTACGCGCTGTACCCAGGAAGTATGCGAGGAGTGTTCTGCCGGGATAGTCTGGGTCGCGCACAAGATCACGTACTCTTCGTAAGGCGACCACACTAAACATGGTCCGGATGCAAGGTATACTGAACCCACCCATGTCCGACGGAAGGCGAATGAACAACCGTGGCACAAGTTCGGTTTTGCCCGCCCAAACGAAAGAGCCACAGGCCGTGTTTAGCCTACGTGCGAACGTGCGAGGTGGGGTTGCGACGCGGGCGACAAAAAAACATGCGGCTAGGACTGCGGATTTCAGTAAATAGCTGCGCACTGCCATTGAAAGGCGGAAAGTCGACGCCAGCGAGAGGCGTTTCTCACCGTTCGTGCGGAGGTTAGTCCAGGTTTCGCGGGCTACTTCTCCGCTGGTCAGGAATACTACTCCCAGGACTTTCACTCCCTGCACCCACTCCACCTCGCCCGCAAGGTTCGGTGTGAAGGTGCCAAACCTTAGTGTCTTGCTAATAATTGGCGTTTGGAATTTGTGCGAAATTGTGGGATTTCCCAAACATCTCGACATATTGTGTGCATATTAAAAGAACAATGTGTTAGAGCAGCTAGAGATGCTAAAAATGTTTTGGTCACGTAGAAGAAACCTAGGCTGCTTGTCGTATTTGATATGTGTATTAATATGTGAATGTAATATGAAAAAATTCAAAGCTTTGCATATCACACTTTTTACGTTTTTAGGAATTTAGCTACGATAACTATGACGTAAGATAATCAAACTGCTGCATGCCGAATTTGGCGTGACTGCCGCTAATAATGAGCTCGCGCGGCAGTGCTTCACTCCAAAATTGCGCTTGGACCATCCGTTCTTCGAGCGCTCCTTCCTGTGAAGCATTTATGTATGAGCACATATTTGCACAATAATAAGAAGCCCTTGTGCCTTGTAAGCACTAGTCTAATTGTTTTTTTTTCATTCACTGTTGAAATTTATTCTTTTCAGTTTTTACGTGATTCCTCGGATTTGTATGCAGGTCTGTTTTGTATTTTTCGCTCACAACTGAACTGAAATTGGCCCAAGCATGTTGCTCCCGCCATCTGCTAGGTTACGGTTACTTTTCTTGCGTACACTGTACCATATTGTCACGTTGTAGTGACGGCAGTCCAGCGGTCAGGAAGACAGCAACAAGGCTGGCAAACGAAGCTCTTTATTTGGGCTGACCTGCGCCCGCAAGAGAACTAAACAGCACGGCAGCGGCGCAAGCAACAAATGTGCTCGACAGTCGTCGAACTACGAATGCCCGCCACTGCCTGCATCGCTCAATTTAAATCCGGTAAGGAATCTTCGAGATAACCGGCCAAAATCAATTACAGAAATCTGGAAAAACGTAGAAGCAGTTCTTCATGGCTGTGATCAATCGAGATTAATCCGTCGCTTCTCGCGTCACGAACAAAACTGATAACGCCGCGTTCCTGCGGCCTTGAGCCAGAACGAACGAACACTACAATGATATGTGGCATTCCCGCCCTTCCAAAGAAGCATCGTCTCGATGCTTTAAAATCAAAATAAACACGAAGAATGTAAACTTCGAGTCCTTTAGCGTTCATAATAAGGTTTAAGGCGTACGATATGTACGACTTCCGGGCGTGTACGTCGTCTCTGAGATGTTGTCGTGGAGTCAGGGGTGAATTCATAGTCAAGGTCACCGATGCGGCGGAGAACCCTGTACTGGCCAAAGTAGCGTCGTAGCAACTTTTCACTCAATCCATGACGGAGAATTGGCGTTCATATCCAAACACTATCACCTGGCTTGTAATGCGTGCCTCGTCGGCGCATATTGTAGCGTCGGGCGTCGATGTGCTGCTGGTCTTTAATGCGAAGCCGCGCAAGTCTTTGAGCTTTCTCGGCGTGATGAAGGTAGGCGGCGACGTCGAGGTTGTCTTCGTCGGAAACGTGCGGGAGCATTGCGTCGAGTGTTGTCGTGGGCTTCCTGCCGTATACCAGCTGGAATGGGGTAGACCTGGTTGTCTCCTGGACGGCAGTGTTACAGGCGAAGATCACGTAGGGCAGAGGTGAATTCTGCCCTACGTGTTCTTCGGTGAATCAGAGGTGAATTCTGTCCCACGTCTTGTATTCGGTGTCGATGTACATAGAGAGCATCTCTGCAGTGGTTTTGTTCAGACGCTCTGTGAGTCCGTTGGTTTGCGGATGATAGGCAGTTGTCCTTCGATGGCTTGTCTGACTGTATTTTAAGATGGCTTGCGTCAGGTCCGATGTAAACGCCCTTCCTCTGTCAGTGATGAGCTCTTCGGGGGCGCCCTGTCGCAGGAGCATTTGTTCGACGAAAAATTTTGTGACTTGTGTTACGGTACCACTAGGCAACGCTTTTGCTTCGGCGTAGCGGGTCATGTAGTCCGTGGCCACGATGAACCACTTGTTGCCTGATGATGAAGTCGTAAAGGGGCCGAGGAAGTCTATCCCTATTTGCTGAAAGGGCTTAGTTGGAGGTGGTATGGGGTTCAGGAGTCCGGCTGATCTAGTCGGAGGCGTTTTGCATCGTTGACACTTACGGCATGTTTTCAAGTAATGGGAAACTTCGACAGCTAGCCGCGGCTAATAGTACCTCTCCTGGATGCGGTGAAACGTGCCAGCAATCCCGAGATACCCTGCAGTCGGCTCATCATGACATGCCCGCATAATTTTTTGCCTGAGATTTTTAGGCACGACAAGAAGATGCACTGCCTTGTTGCGCGCAAAGTTCGTCACGAGGACAATATTATGAAAGACGATGGACGACAGTTGGCGTTTGAACCCTCGGGGAGCCGATGCGGTCTTGCCTTTCATATAATAAGCTAAGCTTTGCAGCTCAGGATCCGAGCGCTGCTGCTGCACAAAACTGCTGGCGCTTGATGATGATGATGATGATGATGTCCTCAGGCTTAATGGCACATACCCACGGCGGGGGATTGGCCAGGGTGCATAGCGGATACAAACGCACTCATGTACAGGGAATGGAGTATTTTGATAATTTTGGGACGCAGAACTATAATTTGTACAAAACGAAAAAAGATATGGTGAAGCAAAAGGTGTGAATTCACATTCTAGCAAGGAATCTACCGGACGAAATTATGTGATCGTGAATATAATCACACACTGATTTGAGGGCATATCCCTTGGCGCTTGCTCCGAAGGATAGGAGAATCGGAATAGGTAGAGGAAGCCAGAGCCGATCGAGGGAGATATCCAAGTAAATTCTACGGAGAGCGGAAAGCCGCCGGCAGGAGAGGAAAAAATGTTCTACAGACTCAATTTCGCCACAAGACTCACAAAGGTTGGATATCGAAAGCCCCGATCGGCATAAATAAAGATTTAGCCGCGGTATCCTGCAGCGCAAAAGGGTCATGGACACCTCACATTGCCTCGAGCTGCACATCCGCACACTCCAAGGAAATGCCAGGTGTTGAAAATCCGCTGCAGCAAGGAGAGGCTCATGGCTCAAGTAGTGGAGACGCTGCAAGCGCTGAAGGCGTGCTAGAGTCAAGTAAACAGTATTTGGGACGAAAGGGACAATAGGTCCATCAAGGGCAGGCTTTGCTAACAAAATCAGCCATCTCATTAGAAACAAGGCCACAGTGCCCAGGGACCCAGTGAAAGCGTACTTCTGTAACATGTGGAGGAATAAAAAATTGAAAGGAACGGCTCATAGGAGTATCCCTCGGGTTTTCGAACGCTGTCGAAACAGAAAGGTTGTCTGAGAGTATAATAACCCGAGTGATACTGCAGGGAATCTTTATTAAAGCCAGCTCAATGGAAAGAAACTCAGCTACAAAAATAGGGGTATAGTCAGGGGCCCGAAATGAGTAGCTCCAATCAAGAGCCCCTGAGTAAATGCCAATAGCTGCCTTTTCATTTTTCTTGGAGGCATCTGTATAAACGGCAATATAGTTAGGAAAATTCTCTAGGTACTCCTCTATAAGCTCATTTGAAACATTAGCAGGCCGTTTCTTAGTATTCCTTGGGAGGGTGTTGTCAAAGAAGACTGCCGTATCAACCTGCCTGTGGTTGACTAGTACCAAAGATCTCATTGATACAGAAATATTTGACAGCAGGCGATTAGTGAACACCACCTGAGGGAGCTTATACCGAGGCCATGTAGTACCAAAGAAGAGAGTTGGGTTCGCTGTAAATATAGGGTTAGCCAATCCAAAAACAGGCTCCAAAGACCTTAAAAATGTCCGCACAGTGACAAGCTCAAACCGCAAATTGAGATCAAGTATCCGCGCCTCCAAGTACAGCACAGCATTAGGTGCTCATTTAGGCAGACCTAAGCAAAGGCGCAGAGCCCGTCGCTCCATAACAAACAGGGGTTCACGCTTGTACTTTGGGCACCCAGAAAAAAGAACGGAGCCGAATTGAAGTATTGGCCGTACATAGGTCTTACAAAGAAGGACGAGAGTGTGTTGTCGCATACCAAATTTTTTGTTGCTGATCCTCACCAACCGGCCAAGGGCACGCTTACCCTTAAGCGCAATGCTTCTGATGTGTGGCCGCCAGTCTCAATGCCGGTCATATATTATACCCAAGTATTTTGTTTAATCAACTTGCGGAATCAGGATAGAGTGATGCGACAGAGAGATGTAAAGAGGGGTTGCTTGTGGGAAAACAAAGACGGCACACTTGTTGACATTTAAAGTTAACTTCTGGCTGTCTAGCCAAACTTCAAGAGCATTTAAGTACTCTTGCAGTAATTTGTACAGGATATGAATGGCTTTGGCAGAAGCGAAAGAAGCAATATCATTTGCATGAACATGAACTTTCACGGCTGGGCGAATAGGGATTAGTATGTTAAACAATAACGGTGAAAGAACGGAGCCTTGTGGGACATCTCTAGACTGGGCCACAAAAAGTGCCGTGAGATGTATAGGATTCCTTACATACTCAAAAAGCGCCAGTGGGAGAAGAAGACCCACGACAAGACGGCAAATTCATCAGACAATACATCAAACCGGAGGAGCCGACCTAGGACCAAGGAGGAAGAGGGCTATCGCGGCCGCTCGGTTTCCTTCCCTCGTCTCGGGTCACGGGGCCATTCCAGCTCTAGGGACCGTTCCTTCTAGGGGCCGTTCAAGATCCAAGCCCCACTCTGGTTCCAGGACCGGGTCCCAGTCCAGGGGCCGCTTGAGCTCCCGAGGGCGATCACCGTCGGTGTCTTCAGCCAAGAACAAGACGGCAGCCGACCATAAAGAGGTGAGCTGGGTAGGTCGATCCTCCCAAAATAATTCGGATAAGGGGGCAGATGAGCTCCTCCAATTGAGAAAGATGGTTGAGACCCTTACTGACACCGTAAGGAAACTTACTAAAAAAACAGAACAGTTAGAGAAGGAAAATTCAGAACTCCGGAAGATGGGCCAATCCCGGCTTACTCAACAACCAAAGATAACGCCTGCACTGGTGGAGGTGGCGGCCGGTGTCAGTGATGCCTCGGTGGCGCCACCATCGCTTCCCCCGCCTACAAAAAAGAGGACGTGTGACAACACGCAGCCCGAGCTCACGCTCGCAGAGGTATGCAGGAGGCTAGAGGACAAAATTGATGCCCAGGTTCAGGCCACAGATAACAAAATTCAGGCACAAATTCAGTCCATTTTTAACGTTGTTCAGGAAATCACTACAGAAACCAAAAGGCTAGGAAACGAGCTGTTAGCTATGAATGCATGGCGGCAGGCCGTAGAGAATAAGACAGACGCTATTACGATAACCCTTCAACAACTTCAAAATGGCCAGGCAACATAAGGACAATAGATATACGCTCTGGCAGTGGAACTGTCGGGGATACCGCCGGAAGCGAGCAGTTCTTCAACAACTCCTCATTGGTAAAGACTGCCCGGACGTGATCGCTCTTCAGGAAACTGGGGGGATTGCAAAATTATCAGGCTATCAATCTTTTAATAACTCTGGCGAGAAGGCGGGAGTTACCACCCTCGTCAAAAGAAACATAACAGCTATTGCGCATGACACGGGGATCAGTCACGTAGAGCACGTTCTTCTAGAACTCATTCCGAATAATAAAATTAAGACCAGCCTATTCGTGCTGAATATATACAGCAGTCCAAAACAAAGAAAGACTCGCTTCGGGTCGCTTCTTCAAAAAACTCTACGCATTGCTAACAAACAAGCGGTGGTGGTAATGGGGGACTTCAACGCCCATCACGCTGCTTGGGGGTACCAGAGAGAATGTGTCAAGGGTAGAGAGCTCTGGCTCGATATGCAACAAGGGGCCTTCACCCTACTTACGGACCCTCAGTCTCCCACTAGAACGGGAAATAGCGTCAGTACGGACACATCTCCGGACCTCACCCTCGTTAAGAACGTCGGCAGCGCAAACTGGGTTAACACTCAAGAAAATTTAGGCAGTGATCACTTTATTTTGGAAACGGTAATTACTGCTGGGCCCTATAAACGCCCAGGCCGACGTCACTCACTTGTTGAGTGGGACGCCTTCCGAAAAATCCGGGAACAGAGCGCTAACACCACAGAAATTGCTGACATTGAGGAGTGGATAAGGCAGCTCCAATTGGACGCTCGTAAAGCGACCCAGACTGTGGCGGAAGACTCAGGCCTAGAAACAATGGACACCCGCCTCCTCCATATGTGGCAAGCCAAAACCAGTATGGAAAAGCGACTTAAAAGTCAAAAGTGGAATCGTAACCTTCGCAGAAGGATAGCAAGGCACAACAAAGAGATAGAGGAATATGCGCTCAAACTTTCTACGCAAAACTGGGAATCGCTATGCGACAAAATGGACGGGAATATAAGTCTGGCTCGCACATGGAGTTTACTCAGATACCTCCTAGACCCTGACGGATGTAAAACGGCCCAGAGGCAAAACCTCCAAAAGATCCAGCATAAACATGAGGGTACAGAGCAAGAGCTGCTCGATGAGATTCGATCTAAGTACATAGGGGACACCGAGAAGGTACCTCTGCATGGTTACTGTGGGATACCCAACGATCGCTTGGACGAACCCATTACTGAATCCGAAGTGCGAGCAGAGCTTGCTAGATTAAATACTAATTCAGCGCCCGGACCGGATGGGGTAAGCAACAAATTGCTCAGAAATCTCGACGACAACTCTATAACAGCACTCACTGCCTACATGCAGAAATGTTGGGAGGCGGGTGAGATTCCTAAGCAGTGGAAGTCGGCTAAGGTGGTACTTATTCCTAAACCGGGGAAACCTTTGTCGATCGAGAATCTAAGGCCTATATCCCTAACCTCCTGTGCAGGGAAATTGATGGAGCATGTAGTGCAGACACGTCTCAACAACTACATGGAAGACCACCATCTTTATCCTATCTCCATGGTGGGATTCAGGTCTCATCTCTCAACGCAGGACGTGATGCTGCAACTAAAACATGAAATTCTGGACTCACAAACGCGGGACGCGAAGGTCATTCTGAGTCTTGACCTGGCGAAGGCTTTCGATAACGTCACGCACAAGGCGATCCTGGATAATCTCAGCCTCCTGGGAGTAGGCCCGAAAACCTACAACTGTGTTAAAAATTTCCTTTCCGACAGAGTGGCCCAAATTAACTTCGGGGAAAGTAAATCAGATTACATAGAGCTAGGTAGCAAGGGGACCCCGCAGGGATCTGTACTGTCCCCGCTTCTTTTCAACGTTGCCATGATCGGGCTTCCTAGCAAACTAGCAGCGATTGAAGGTTTCAGTCATTGCATGTATGCGGATGACATTACTATGTGGATTGGTAAAGGAACTGACGGTCAAATAGAGGAGACTCTCCAAATGGCCATAGGAGAAGTTGAAAAGTATGTAAATGATAGGGGGCTTAGGTGCTCCCCGCAAAAATCGGAAATGCTTTTTTACCAACGAAAGAGGAAATCACGGTCGGATCCCCCGCGGATATCTCTTAAGGCTCAGGGACTCGATATCCCGACGGTGGACAGGATTAGAGTCTTAGGGCTGTACATTCAAAACAACGGTTTCAATGGAGAAGCAATAAAGAAGTTGGAGATATGCGCGCAACAGACTATGCGGCTCATCCGCAGAATCGCAAATAGGCGCTATGGCATGAAAGAAACGAATCTAATCAGATTAGTTCAAGCCTTTGTAATAAGTAAGATTGCTTACGTAGCTCCTTTCCTTAATCTCAAGGCAGCGGAGAAGTCCAAGCTGGAAGGGATCATTCGCAGAAGTGTCAAGCAGGCGCTGGGTTTACCAATTCGGACCCCCACCGCAAAACTTTTAGAACTAGGTCTTCACAACACATTGGATGAAATTGTGGAAGGCGTGACAGTCTCGCAGTACGAAAGGCTGTCGGGAAGCGTTACAGGCAGGCAAATCCTCGCGAAACTAGGAATAAATTACGAGAGTCAGCGAGGTCCGAAAGTGGACATGCTTAAGAGCGTGCGCGATAGGCTGATGATCCCACCACTACCGAAAAACATGCATCCCGTCCACCACAAGGATCGCAGAGAGAAACGGGCTGAAGCCCTCGGCAAATGTTTCAAAAACTATCCGATAGAAGACGTGGCCTACGTGGACGCAGCTAATTGCGGGAGGGGGAGAATGGTGATAGCGGTAGCTAGCGCCGAGACATATCTCCGAGCCGGCGCTTCGATCACGACGGACAGTCCCGAAATTGCAGAAGAAGCCGCCATCGCACTTGCAATAGTGGGCACGGATGCGTCAATGATAGTCAGTGACTCAAAGGTAGCAGTGATGAACTTTGCCAAGGGGAGGGTCTCCCCTCTGACGAACGGAATCCTGCGGACTGCAAGGGACGACCGCAAAATTCGCATAGTCTGGACACCTGCACACGCATCCCTGGCTGGAAATGAAGCAGCTCACGAACTGGCTCGAGGTCTTGCTTTCCGAGCCAGTGGCCATACCGAGGGCTTCGCAGACAGGGATCGTCTTGTAGGTTACAGAGAAATCACACAACATTATAGGCTCAATCGAACAAAGTACGCCGCTGCTGATAAATCATTGACAAAGAGTCAGGCCACCTCTTGGCGCCGTCTCCAAACTTATACGTTTCCGAACCCGGTTATGTGTAGTCGTTATTATCCGGGACAATATTCAAACGAGTGTAAGCAATGTAAGGCCAAAGCGGATCTCAACCATATTCTCTGGAAATGCCCTTTTGCCCCCCTGGAGGGACAAAAAATAAAGTCACTTGAACAATGGGAGGCTCTCCTACTCAGCTCCGATCCGGAGACTCAAACAAAAGTCGTCCAACTGGCCGAAGACGCCGCCAGGAGCCAAGACCTTCTGGCCGTCGTTTAGGCGGGGGGCCTATATGCCCTTCAGACTGTTGGCAATAAACGTTTTACAATCCAAAAAAATCCCACGCGTCCCCACCACTACGACAAGCTTTCGCCAAAAGAATAAGACTAAAGGTAGATGTACAAACTCACGTAAACGTGCGAAAAGGGGGCGGGGGGGGAGGATTTATTTATTTTTTTATTTATTTTATTTATGGCATACTGCAGGCCGTGAGGCCCAAGCAAGAGTGGATACAGAACAGAACAAAAATTGAGCAATAATACCAAAGTGCAAGCAGAAAACGAGCAGCGCGAAATGACATGGAAAAGAAAAAGAAACTATCAAAACAAACTAAAAACAAACTAACAATGGTAACTTATTTGCTGCTTGAAATATAGCTATGCGCTTGTCGCGTCTACATGCCTGTCGCGAAATGCGAAATCGTGCAAGGGCATGCGCGCTGTGCTGAGGCTACTAGTGCGAGCGTCATCGCTATGCGCTGGGCAGTTGCTATGGAACATCGTAAGCACACGAGTTCCTTTTAGCGAAAGTCAAAGGGACGGCGAGAAGTATAGAGGGCAGCGATAGCGAGAAATGAAATGGAAGAGCGCCGGTCCTGTGGTCCTCTTTTCTTTGTACTTCGTCTTAGCGCTGTTTTTTCCCAGCAGCTTGATATGAGTACCTTTGCACTCGGCTTGCTGCCGCGTTTATCTTCACAGGGAAATTGCGGATATTCACAACTTATTTCTGTACCAATTGCATTGACAGAAGGAGTAGCTTTGTGGAGGGTTATAAAAGGACAGGGGATGAAATCTCGACCTCCTTAATCTCTTGTGCTATAATTAAAGTCATGAACCTTTGCGTCATGTCCTTGCAGAGATTGGCTTAGCTCCCAAGAACAGTGCTTAAATGCCAACAGAAGCAGCACTAGAAGGGGACAGTGATGCTCCTAGTCCTGGGCCTTTCATCGTGAGAAACTCTTCACCAGCAGCAGCATTTTTAGACAGTTCTCTTGCATATTCAGTCAACCAGACACACCGGACACCGTGATGGTTATTCCAGAAGCTGAAAAGGTGAGCTGCAAGACTACTGAAACAGTCACACAAACTCCGTTAGTGGCAGAAACATGCAGCCAATCTTCTCAAACTGATTTTAAGATATTTAGGTCGCTGTAGAAAATCCAGGCAAGGTCTCATAGTGTTTCTGTTGTTAAGTTGTGAGTGCTGCATAATCATTCCACAGTTCTTCAGAAAGGATGCCTCCCAAAGGATTCAATACGGCGCAGGAAAGCATGTACTTTTGTGCCCATTAGAAATAGCTATTACAATGCGAGCTTTGTTTATGCACTCTATCCCACTTACATCTCGTGTACACCTTCTTTCAGGTATCCAGGTTGGGAGCTGCACTGCTGACGGTTTATGGTTTATGGGTGTTCCAAAGCGACTAAGACTATGAGGGACGCCGCTGTGAAGCCCTCCGGAAATTTGGACCACCTGTGGTTCTTTCACGTGCACTTACATTGCACAGTACACGAGTCTCTAGAATTTCGCCTCTATCGGAATTCAACCACCGCGGAGGGGGTCGAACCCGCGTCTTTCAGGTCAGCAGCCGAGTGCCATTACCAATCAGCCACTGCGGCGGCCCTGCACTGCCGACGTGAGTACGCAAGTAAACATGGCACCCCTTGTTGAAGCGAATGCTGATGAGTTAATTGATGAGCCTGTGCTCGATGATGACAGCTCCGACCATTACAGCCCTCTGAATGAGCTGAGATCAGAGTGCGTACATTTCACAGCGTTGATTCCTGCTAAGTTGCATCTCCTGAGGTAAAAAAACTTAGTTGTGTAGAAATCCATATACTAGCTAGGTTGTGTAAGTGCTGCCTTCCAGTGAAGATCATAATTTTTCATTCACGTTGCATGGGCATGCGGTGTTACCTCAATTTTATATTGCTCTTTTTTTAGGTTCGAAGCTGGCCGTGCGTCACAGGAGTTATGTCCTGAACGACAGACAAGAGCCTCATCTTTTTAGTAACAGAATTTTTGAAGCTGCTTTTTGCAATCTGCAATGTCTGCCTGGCACCTTGTGAAGTAGTTATGAATACTGAGGGGAGTCTGCTGCAGGTTCAGAATCAGTGTGAATCAGTGTGGACGAACCAAGAAATTGTGCTTTAGAAACCTGTTCTCAACCTCCAGCTTGTGCAGCCATCCTTTTTTCAGGCCACAATGCAGCTACCACTTTGAGGATGCTGGGTGTGTAAGTGGTCACTAACCTGACGTTGTTTCAATATTCAGCGTTCTTACTTGTCACCAGCAGTTAAGAAAGTAAACGGGCGTTTCAAAAAGATTTTGAAGTGGTTCATCCATGAAGTGTGTTTATATGTGATTTTATTTTGAGGTTTGGGAAGAGGAAGCTGTGTTACTGACGGAAGCGCAAGAAAAGGCTGCGACACTCGGCAGTGATGGCGGTGCAGACTCGCCGGGGCTTAGTGCAACGTTCGGCACATATACTCTTCTACATGTGGAACACAACATGATACTGCACTTTGAAGTTGCCGAAGTATGCTGAAATTCCTGCTTTCATTTTACTTGCTGCCAGGGCTTGGCATTATTCATCACCAATATCTTTGTCAATAATGCTTCCCTTTTGTACAATCGAACACAACACTTTTGTTAGGATTCCAAGGAAGAGCTGCGCGGAGTGAACCCGGTCAGCGACTTTCCCTGGAAGCGGCTGACCGCGCCAACCTGGCATCGTGTCGCAACAGAGAAACACGGCCATATAAGGTGGCCGTTGACGATTCCCACGGGGGGGTGGGGGGGACCTTTTACGAGGATACCAGGGAGAGCTTCGCGGATTGAACAAAAGGAAGCGAGTGGGCGGCGCCGCGGGGAGGCGACAAGCAGCCAGCGGCTACGGCGAAGGAAACGGGGCAGAGCGAAAGAAGCAAAAGGCTTACCCCTGAACTTTGAAAGCTTCCTTACCTCAGTAAGGAAGCCTTCACTGCGGTGAGGTGCCGTCATGTCAATCTGAAAGCTTCCTTACTGAGGAGCCCTAAGTAAGGTCGTCCTTGATGCCTCCTCACAGCTAAGGCAGCTGCCAGCTGCCTTTATGCGTCCTTAGGTCACTCCTGGCCCTGGAGGAGCGCTTCACCTCACTGCTGCCACAAGTGACTCCGCACACTCACGCGGTTGGCGAGGCGCGGCGCAAGGAAGCGAGCCCGGCGTGAGCGCAGTTGAGCAGGCGGGAAAAATGGCAGCGTGGACTGACAGCTACGCGGGCGACTACGCGCAATTTTTTAACCCTTCTTGTGAATACGCATTCGATGAAGTGTACCTTTATCCTCTAACAGCTAGGTCGCTTCGCGATGCGGTGAATCCAGTGGAAGTGCACTCAGAGGAAGAATTTCGTTTAGATTCCGCACCGGTGCGGCTCAGTCACACTTGGGCATTCGGCGGCGAGAGCGAGCGAAATCCGACGTCGCCGAAATGTTGCCTCGTTCATACCTCCCGGCCCCCACGTCACTGCTCGTGGCTCCAAAATTCAATGCGGGGCGAGGAAGTAGCGATAGCGCTTGCTGCCGCCCACGCCAATTCGAGAATAATCATCACGGACTCCCGAAAAGCATGTGAACATTACTTGGCAGGGGAGATCTCCCCCTTAGCTGCTTGTATTCTACGACGGGCTGCCACTGATCCAACACCCAAACGAATCATTTGGGCTCCTGGCCACCAGGGCTTACGAGGTAATGAGGCCGCTGACGCGGCTGCCCGAGCGCTTACTCACCGGGCTCCTCATCCCAGCTCTTCTGGCTCGGAGACTAACCAGCCGCTGCTGTGATTCAGGGAAATATTAACACATTATAGCGACAACCACCGCCTTTTCCCGGCCCCTGCAAAAGGGCTGAGTAAGACGGAGGAGCGAACTTTAAGGCGCCTGCAGACAGGTACTCTACTCTGTCCTGCAATAATAAAACATTACGATCCTAACACGGATGGGCGATGCCCACTCTGTGGGGAGACCTGTGATATCTTCCACATGGTGTGGGCATGTACTCAAAATCCCCACCTCCCCCCTTCCCCTACCCCTTCCAGAGAGGCATGGGATACTGCCCTCCTCAACTGCTCCTCGCTTGAGTCCCAAAGGGCTCTGGTGAAACGGGCGAGAGACGGGGCCTCGTCATGCGGTGTCCCGGACTAGGGACGCCGACCATGTAGCGGGGCCACTCTGTGGCTCCCAAACTCTTTTTCACAAAATAAAAGTTTTCACCACCACCACTGCTCGTGGCGCAAGGGCCGTTTCACATGCTGCGACTAGAACGAAAATAGTAGGCCTAGTCGGTGACGCCGCAGTGCGATTTTCGGTCAGTGCTTTCACATGCAACGCGTACCCAGCGAATTCGGTCGGAGGGACACGCAAGGTTGCTCGATGTTCGTATAGGCAACGCACGATTAAACGCGACAGAAACGCTGCACGGAATGTGTTGATGATGTTATGACCAGTGTGTTTTTAGATGCAAGGCAATATGTCGTATGTTTTGATTAGAGTTTTTCTCACGCCGCGGGAACAGCTCCCACGTGACCTCACGCCGAGACGGCACGTGACCTGATGTCACGTGCGAGCTGTTGCCGCGGCCGGTCTCGACGCGCGCGCTCTCTCGCTCGCGCGCCTGGAGACCGGCCGTGGCCGCGGCAACAGCTCCTACGTGACGTCACGTCACGTGCCGTCTCAGCGCTGCCCATTGGTCAGTCGCAGAGCGAAAATACCGACGCTGCGACTGAATTCAAACCAGACTAAACTTGGTCGCAGGCCGTCTGCGGCTGGACCGACGACCCTCCTCAGTCGCAGACCAACAGAATTCGCAGTGTCGCAGGCGAGAATCACATGCATGTGAAACGGCCCTAAGAGATATCGCTAGCAAATAGCATAAATCGACGCTGTCTATGTACCATAAGCGTGCATGCTTACGTACGCTAAACGCAGGTATTTTGCGGGACGTTACAACATTTCTCAAATTTCTACTTTTAATTCAGCTTATGCAAACAGCGACGCAACGACATGACGATTGACGTTTAAGTGGCTATACCCTTTGCATCTGGTGGACGAGTTTTCCGCCTAGCTCAGCCTAGTGGCGCCATCTGGTTGTTAGGACGGAAACCATTTCTGTCAACAAACCGATGGTAATTCTCACTGAAAAATACGTGTTGGGAGTACCATCCAAGAGCTAACAAACCCCTCTTACCGTTTCATTCATCTTATACAAAACTTGTTAAGAGAGCAATCGCTAAGCAATGCTTAAATAATGCACTGGAAGAGTCGTGTTGCTATTCACTGAGCCATGGTTTCCAAAAGCAAGTGACGCGTCTTCAGTCAGCTGGGTATCCGACAAGCCTCATTGTATCCGTATCTGAAGGAATGTTTAAAACCGTAAAGAGAAAAGACAAGAACCAGATCGAAGCAAATGGAAACAGAACGGTAGTCATCCCCTATTTGCACAACACCTCGCATCACCTTAAGAAGATTGCGAAACGCAGTGACGTCAGAGTAGTGTTCTCGGCGCCTGAGAAGTTGGAAAAACTAGTCAAGTTGACTAATCCTTTTCCAAAGCCATGCGGTATCAAGCACCGGGGTCCTTTGTAGCATGTGTTTCTGGTGTGGTTTATGAAATTCCTCTATCGTGTGGCTCTAGGTACATCGGTCAAACTGGCCGATGTCTGAATGAAAGATTACTGGAACACCGGATGAAGGTAGGCAATTATAGAGACGGTAATTTTTCTGAACATTGTCATGATTGCGCTGAAAAGAATAATAAACCACGTAAACCTGTCTTCAGCGCATGCAAGATTGTGGCCAAACATAGTTGTCAGGATGTGAGAGAGATAATAGAGGCAGATTTGATTAGAAAAGCCGGCCCATCCTGCGTCAGCGCACCATCTGTCACACTGACTAAAAAGGAAATAATGTTTTTGGGAGCAGCCACGTGATGTCGGCAGAGCTATCAGTTTGACGTCATGCAGCAAGGTGTATATAATTGTGCTTGTGTATCAATAAACCTTCACTTGAAAGTAAGCACTCGTGTTGTCGAAGTCTCTTCTCTGTCCGTGTTTTTTTGCGCTTGTACGTGTCTGCTATGAACCAACTAGCCCAAAGGTACAGACCTTTGGGCTAGTTGGTTCATAGCAGACACGTACAAGCGCAAAAAAACACGGACAGAGAAGAGACTTGGACAACACGAGCGCTTACACCAGCGCACCTGGTCGTCTTAAGCCTAAAAGCGGCTGAATCGCCAATATAAATAAAAACAATAAGGCAAATTTATCACTCATACTTCCCTTACAGGCAAGATGAGACGAAACGAAAGACCGATGCCCCATTTATGGCCAGCGAACGCACTGAAAAACGCAGTAACGACGACGAATTCAGCCCGAATCGAGGGGCCCAGCTTCGAAGGGCGCCGCCATGTTTGTCGCCGCGGGAATGCAACTTCATACTCGGCGTCCTATTGGCCGATATGAAGGAACCCTCAAACCCAGACACTCGGCATGCGTTCCTTACTTGAGGAGAGGCGCGGAGAGCTTTCAGAGTAAGCTGGCTGCCTCCATCGAACATTCGCGGAAAGGCGGCCTCACGTAAGGTTAGGAAGACTTCGAAGGAAAGGAAGCTTTCAGAATTTGGGCCTTAAAAGAAGGAGCCGACGAGAGGAACGGGCAGAGAGGGACGATTCGAGCGAGCGGTAGAGGCAGAGCAAGGGAGAAGACCGGGGCAGTGCATGGACCAGGGAGGACAGGGTCTAGCCTTCGCTCACTCCGACAGCGCGCCTCAACACCTGGCAGTTCCTCGAACGCCTGGCCGAGAACGAGAGCCGCGCAGCTGCGAAGAATCCCCAGCCGGCCGCAGCAGACATCCAGCCATTCGTCGAGTCCGTGTTACACCGAGCTGGCTCATTGCTGACGTGGACGAGCCCTACTGCATTCCCGTAAGCGGCATCAAGCCAGATTCATTAACTAAATCATATTCGAAAATTATTTTTGGAGTCTGTGCATCAATCTCCTCATGCCCAGTGTGGGCACAGGGCCATTTCAAGAGACCGGTCCATCACACAACTGTGGCGAACCAGCTCCATGCCACAAATTCTCTTTCTTCTACGGTATGTGGGATCAAATACCCATTTCCGAGGTATTTCACCCAGGCATGCCGTCACCGGAATACGCCGTTTTGTTAGCGCCTCAGGAAGACTTGCTGCCTACAACACGCGCCTGCGTTTCAATCTCGACTGTGAGTCTCACCAAGTTATTCCAAGATCCTTGCGTCTGAAGAAACCGGTAAAAACACGTTTTGGTCTCCATGTGGTTGCAAAAGCTGAACGTCACCTCTTTCAGGCAAGGATTGAAGAATGCAAGTTGACAAAGAAGAGCCTGGAAACCGAACTGTTCTTTGCAAAGCGACAATTGGAATTTATCGCTCCGGATGCCCTCGCTAGCGTTCAGTTGGTTGCGAACCAAGAAATGTACAGAAGGGAGGAGAGCCATCTGAAATCGCAGGATCAAAAGCTGCAGACTTTACTCGCTGAAAAGGGACAGCCATCAGGGCTGCACCAATCTTCGAAACACGGAACCTGTCGTCCTACAAACTGAGCCTATCCGAAGCGAAGGTGCTCAGCCGAGGTTTGAATTTCAACGGAGGGAAGGCACCGGACCCACGAAATGTTGCATGCGCCGTAGAAGGGGCAGTACGGCTTCTGGAACGAGACGTTCAGGACGAAGTCAGAACGAAGGCAATAGGAGTGTTGTCACGCATGAAGAAGACGTCATCAAACTGCCCTCTTGGTCAAGATGAGCGCTCAGCAATCCAAAGCCTCAAGGCTAACAAGGATATAGCCATCCTACCGGCAGATAAAGGTAACGTTACTGTTATCCTCGACCGCTCTTCTTACAAGGAAAAAATGGAGGCCATGCTTCAGGACGAGACCACTTATCGCCGGATCCCGAAGGACCCTACCCCCAAAGTGTAAACGTCTCTTCAAAAAATGCTCACAGAAATCTTCAAGGGCATCCCTCCGCCTATGAAACGGCTTTATTATCAGTTGCTATGCACAAACGGCTCAGCGCCCGCCATATACGGATTACCGAAGGTGCATAAACCAGGGACTCCCCTGCGCCCAATAGTGGATTTTAGAAAGTCTCCGTTGTACTCGTTGTCAAAGTACCTTCATGGCGTTCTGTCTCCGCTGGTGGGAAAGACAGGCACGGGCATCAAGAATTCATCCGACTTCATCGACAAGGTCAAAGCGGTCGCCCTAGAAGAGGCAGACGAAATCGTTTCATTCGATGTCTGCTCGCTATTTACAAGCGTACCTGTTGATCTCGCAGTAGAGATATGCAAACAACGTTTCGAGAATGACACCTCATGGCAAGATCGGACGCCGTTCGAAGCAGCGGAACTTTGCCAACTGTTGCATTTCTGCCTCGCCAACACATATTTTACGTACAGCGGCAACTTCTACCAACAGACCTGTGGCACAGCAATGGGGGCAGCCATCTTGGTCACAGCGGCTAACATCGCTATGGAAGCCATCGAAAGCAAAGCTTTGGCCACCTTCCAGCCGCGACCAAAAGTATTTCTTAGGTATGTGGACGACTGCTTCTGCGTCATAGACCGAAAGCACACGCGCATTTTCCTCGATCACCTCAACGCCATTCAGCCCTCAATACACTCTACTGTTGAGGAAGAGACCGACGGCTGCCTTCCGTTCCTCGACACTGTGGTAACACGTACTCCGACTGGTCTTAGTTTTAACGTTTACCGGAAACCGACGCATTCAGGAAGATACCTAAATTTCAATTCAGCGCACCCAGTCAGTCACAAGCGGTCAGTGGTTGCATCTCTAACCAACCGCGCCAGGGAAGTCTGCAGTGAAGGCGCAGCCCTACAACACGAAATGAAGACCGTGGAAAATGACTTAAAAAGAAACGGCTACCCGCTTTCCTTCATTCGGAACACGAAAAGAAGATTGGCGCCATCGAAGAAGCCTACTGCCAGGGAAGACGAAAGTGCCGACGCACCGAAACCAAAGCGAGCCCCTATCCCGTATATATCAGGGATCAGCAAGGCGCTGGCGCGGATGTTCCGCAAGCACGGCGTCCATGTTGCACATGTACCAACGAGCAAGATAAGAAATGAGCTGGTAAACGTGAAAGATCAGCTCCCTCGTGCAAAGCTTCCCGGCATAGTTTACAAAATCGCCTGCGCCGACTGTTCATCAGTTTACATAGGCGAAACAAAAGATCTCACGAGACGCCTGAAAGAACATCAGTACGACGTACGAAGAGGAAAAGCGACAACGAATGCAATCGCGCAGCATGCGCAAGAGACTGGCCATGAAATTAACTGGGACGAAGCAGATATAGTGACAACAAAAAGAATGTATCAGCCCACCGAAATCTCGAGTCACTAATAATCCAGACTACGCCTAACACAATAAATAAGAATGATGGCACATTTCACCCTATCTACGCTAAATGTCTGAAAACGATACTAACCGCTACAAAAAGCCCGGGACGACGAGCCGGTTGCTCATTGTGAACAAGGGAGCCGTAGCGCTCCCGAAACATCATTTTTATTTTTGTTTGACCATGGTCAGTGACCAGTGAATCTCATCAAGGCATGATTCCTGACCAGACGGTATGCCGTCGAACCCTTGACTATACCATTTTTTCCCTCGACCTATTTGCATGATTAGTCGAGATAAATTAACTTTTCAAATATAGGTTGAAACGTTCAGGCGTCTTTAGGAAAGCTGTGGAGCTCTACAAATATTTTCCATCCCAAGCACTTCCAACGAGATAGACTTAGCGTTGCCGTTTTCAGTCCGGAAAAAACGAAAGGCCTCGGAGTTTAAAAAATACCACGTGACACCGCGCTCCGTGCCCCTTTATGCACCGCGATTACAGCGCTCTCATCCCTGTTTTTTAAAAAGCATCATTCGCTTCGCGCCTTTCTTGCTGCCAAAGACAGAGCTTCGCGTTTTGCTTGGTTCAAAGATAAACGCCAGTGGGTTCACGCGGCAGTCGCAAGAAAGGCGGCTCCCGTTTCTGCGGCGATTACTGCGCTCTCATGTTAGTAGAATGCATGCTGAGGAACGATGACAACCTCATGAATTCGAATTTGGGAACAAGATCCCAACAGGCAAAGACACATGTAACAAGCTTGGTAACGCCGTGTGAATTACAGTGGAAAACGGGAGCCGCGCTTTCTTTCAACTGCCGCCCGAACCCACTGGCGCTTATCTTGGAACCAAGCGCAACGCAAAGCTCTGTCCTGGGTAGCACGAAAGGCGCGAAGCGAGTGATGTTTTTTACAAAGCACCGATGAGGGCGCTGTAATCGCGGCTGATCAGGCGCGCGGAGTTTGCTGTCACTTGGTATTCTTTGAACTCAGTGGGCTTTCGTTTTTCCGGAATAAAAAAAGCTACGCTAAGCCTACCTCGTTGTAAGTGCCAGGGCTGGAAAATAATTGTGGAGCGCCACAACGTTGCTAAGCGTTTCAAGCTATATTTGAAAATTTATTTATCTCGACTAATTACGCAAATAGGTCGAGCGAAAAAATGGTACTGTAACTTTAGATAAACGTGAACAACATCCACGCCATTTCAGTTCTGAAGAAAGCTTAGGGTGTTTTTAAATCTTGGTCCAGGTTAGCTGGGACACCTTGTATATTCATCTTACTGAAACCCTAGCTGGCGATGAGAGAGGGGTGGTTATATAAACGAGGTAAAATAAACTAATAACAAAAACTCTTAGGCGATAATTGGCGGATCGTTTGAATGCGTTAGCATTTACTATTGCTGCCGCTTCTGGTGTAGCTAAGGCCCATTAGATCGGAATTGGTCATTCTCGGTTTTACATTAATGTAATCTGATATACATTCATGCTGGGAGTGCTGATGCCATCCTTGGCGCAGTGATGAAATAGTTAAGCGATGCGCAGCTGCTCCACAAATGCCTGTTTCAGTCGCTGTATCGGCAGGGTTGCTTATATGACTTAAGTTGCTCTTGCCGAGCAACTTTTCGCGACCAGTCACGAATTTAACTCCCATCTGCTACAGTGTACAGTTTGGTGAGAATCCAGCGGCCAGATTGTGATGACCCAACAAGGTACTTACTGAGTGACGCGTCATGCCTGACGTCGGCCGCCATTTCCGCATATGCGCAGAGAGCCTTCTAATGCTAACGCACTAATAAACAAAAGCCACACGCGACTACGCTGTGCGGAGTGAAGAAGAAAAAGAAGAAGCAAGCGTCGCTCAGCTACGCCATCCGGGTTCGTCATTATGGCCTTCAGCTCAGCAGGCATGGCTCAACAGCCGGGAGCAATGTATGTACTCAAGCGACGAGCATTTGGCGCGAATAATGGTGCGTTTTCAGGGATCGTCATTTATAAGCTCCACTTTTCTTTCCGTAGAGAGCTGGCATCGGACCTACCCCAGACCGAATACTCGTGAGTCCATAGCAGCTGTTTACGCATGCCGCTTTTGATGAGGCTTCATGCCAGTGAGCGTGGACCTTCATTTTAAAATGTTTCATTCGGTGGTTCTTGTCGTGGGTATCAGGAATTGTGTGAACATTTCGAGCACTGCCGGCCGCCGTGGTAGTGCAAGCACCTTTCGTGTTCCTGGTGCACGCCGTCTTACGCAGCCGCACCTTAGCTCACTGTATCCAGGCTGCGCAGCAACTGAGGGCTTTGCTACTGTGCCCGATGTAGCGAGACGAAATACCACTGGCCATATTTAAGTGGAGGCGAAATGTATGCACACTCTAAGCTAGTCGGCATCCCACAACTGCTACACTACAACTACGCTGAAAACATTCTGACGACCGACAAACACATTAATATGTCAAGACAAGAACTGAACGAACATTTGAAGAATTATGTTCATTCCATTTTAGTTGCATGTTTATAAATCATGAATAAGACATTAGAATACACTGACAACAACGTAGAATTCTCCTACGACCGCTCCATGACTGCAGTTGAATTTCCTCTGCCATGCTGTTTCGGTATTGATTTCAGCAACGAAACGATGCCTGTGTCGTGTAAGAAGTGTTTAGTTCACGTGATTCATTAAAATGACGAGAATAACCGCTGATAAGCAGTTTCTTGTCATTCCAACGCTTGAAGCAGGTTAGCATTGCAGTGAACTAAAATGACGTATCAGAAGTTGTCTTCCAGTATTTTTTCATGATTCACGTAAGTTTAATTATCGTTTCACATGAAACCGAAACAGCGTAAGGAAGAAATCCAAAAATAACTCAGGGCTCGCAGGAAGCAGCATGGGGTAATCGATGTATGAAGGCGTCATTTGAAAGAAGAAAACACGAAAAACAAAAATGGGGTGTCTCTATTTTTTATGAGCAGTTTTCACAGTATAGAAAAGAAATAAATAATAGTCCTTTTACTACAGCGCCTGCAAAAGGGTATGCGCAACTAGAAGACATTGAACCCGACAAACCATTCCAGTGTCTCGAACTGGTGGGTCATCAGTTTTATTTTCACATCTCTTGAAATTGTGTCACTTTTATCTGAGAAGAACTTGTTGTTGGGCTAGTTGGTAGTTATTCATCATTAAAATCAAAGGCGCCAAACCATACACACACACACACACAGGAGAAGAAAGAAAGACGAGACAGCGCACTTGTCGCGCACTTGTGAACCATGCTTTTCTGATGTGCGGATTTTGGCAAAGAGTAATGTGACAAAAGCCAGAGAACTGATAGAAGCATACCATATCGAAAAGAGGGGCAACTTGTGCGTCAGCGAAACATCGATAAACCTGTATAAGGCTGAAAAGGCGTTTTTTGATCGCTGCTTATCCTCACGAAGCTGAATGTCTTCCTTGCGCATGCGCCGACAGTGACATATATGTACGTGTCTTTCTGCACATTAAATCAGTTGTGAGTGGCGCTCTGTCTCGTCTCACTTTTATCTGGCGGTGTAGCAAGGCGTACACTTTGCTTTAAGGTGGGCGTCTCCAATGTACGGAAACCGGCGTCATACCCAAGAATTATCTAAGGTATACCGGATGCGGTTCTTCTCTTTTCTAAACGAATAGTCGAGGAGGAATTTGTACCACTTACGAAGGTCATTCGGTATATTGGGGCTAGTAAAGAAAAAAAGCGACTGTCATAATTTCTGATTTGATTGCAAAAGTTACAAAGTGAAAACAAGAAACAAATATTCTCTTTCCGGCAGTGCGGACTCCGGGCTCTTTCTGCAGCATGCCAGATAGTTCTTGACCTAGAATTAAAAGAACATTGCAAAAGTGGGTGTTCGCGGGCAAGAGAATTCAACGAAGAACCGGTTTTTATACTCTGTTGAATCTCATCGCATTAGTGTTCCCCCCTTTAGCGTCTGCTTGCCCCATGCCAAAATCAGACGAATGATGGACACTGTTGTGCCGGGTCTCAGCTATTCAATCCGTTTGTGGATTTTTTTTTCGTTTATCACCAGGCGCTTGAACACTTCAGGCGATGTGGTGAGGTAACTGAAGCCGATCTCCTCAAGCAGGAAAAGTGGCACTTTTCTTTTGAGGAGCTGAATCTTCAGGGACGACTTGTTAGGCCTTAGAGTATTCACCTAGATTACCAGGAGAGGCCTACCTTTGCTCCAATAAAGACGCCCACCGAAAGTGACCTGCATGTTGTTTCTGCTCCTTTCGCGCATATTACCGACAATTTGGGGAGAGCTTTTCTATTGCTGTAACCATTAATGGCGAGTATAACCAGTGAACGCGCGTGTGTTGGCGCGATGACACCTTGACTGGGAATGGGCACAGCCGGGTAGAGGCCAAAAAACATAATTCATTGACTAAAGAAAAGCCTGTAAATGCCGCACTTTCAGTGTGCGCACCCACCGACCGGAACGAATGGACGAACACGGGTGTGAAAGCTGCTTGAGACAAATAGGCACCGCAGTGAAATGCTCTGATTTCATGCGCACTGCCTGTCGTTCTTTAGGTTACAGCGACAGCGCACAGAAACACGTATTATGCATTTCTTCGCCATCGCAGTGGAATGGCATTCTCCTCTTTATGCTCACCAGCCGATCGTCGAAGAAAAGCACTTCCATGGCTAGCGACCTTTTATGCACACTGACAACGCTGACACCAGACAAACCAGGCATAATCGCGCATTGTTGGACTTCATGTTTGGAAGAGAACTTCTTAATGTCGACTCTCTAAATTTTGTGCAAGGTTCATTTATCATGAGCTAATAATTATTATTCAGTGGTAATATATTTAGAGCAGTGGCTTAGATGGTGTTCAGCCACTGTGGCTGTGTCTATTCTTTGCGCTGCGAAGCGCACTTCACAGCTGACAACGCCTCTGCCTTAGGTGCTGTTCCTTCCCAGGACACTTAAGCCCTTTTTTAATATGGCCAAGAGGATAAAGAATGTAACTTAGAGAACAGGATGCATAAAAAGTTGACGCTCCCATATGGACGGACGGACGGGACGGACGGACGGACGGACGGACGGACGGACGGACGGACGGATGGATGGATGGATGGATGGATGGATGGATGGATGGACGGACGGACGGACGGACGGACGGACGGACGGACGGACGGACGGACGGACGGACGGACGGACGGATGGATGGATGGATGGATGGATGGATGGATGGACGGACGGACGGACGGACGGACGGACGGACGGACGGACGGACGGACGGACGGACGGACGGACGGACGGACTGGATTGGATTGGATTGGATTGGATTGGATTGGATTGGACGGACGGACGGACGGACGGATGGATGGACGGATGGACGGATGGACGGACGGACGGACGGATGGACGGATGGACGGATGGATGGAAGATACGAGCGCACATTGAAACGTGATGGTCGCAATTGTCATTATTCTCGGATTTCTTTCTTTGTTTTTGTTTCACTGCGTTGTAAATCCTTAATAAAATTCGCAATTTTCTTTCTCTACGGTTTCCTACAATTCTAACCCGAAATCACCTCTCTGGCTTGCAGCCACCAATCTACCAATCGCTTTTTCCTAACTTCCACTGTATATTTATTTACATGAGGATTTTTATCGCTGAACCCTATGGCCTCAGGAGGAGTGACTGTGCCTGCATCGACATCAGTATGGGTACCATCACAATTGAGTATGAACGCGCAGTTAGAAAAAAATTAATGACTATAATGACACATGTGTTGTCTGTGGTGGAGCTGTAGAAACAATTGAGTATGAGGTGTTCAATTGTTTCTACAGCTCCACCACAGACAACACATGTGTCATTATAGTCATTAATTTTTTTTCTAACTGCGCGTTCAAAGACACCCTGAAATAGCTTCAAGGATTCGGACACTGCTTTCTTAGTTATTGTAGAACAATTCCTTCCTCATCTGCCTTTTCCAGTATCGGTATAGTTCTACACTGTGCTTCTTTTAAATTGAATTACATTTAGTTTTCTATTGACAACAACTTGGCTCGGCCGCTCACAGAAGTGTAGGATTAATTTCCCGTTACAATCAGTGTATCCATCCAGATCGTCTATGTGGCCATTCATGTCACTAAGTAGAATAATATTGGCACCGTCTCCAAATTTCTTTATATCGTCATTGAGGCGCTTCACTAGATTCTTCTCTTCTTGCCTGCATTTGTACCCGGCCCTTAAATGAAGTAACCCTAGCCATTTACTTTTACCGTTAATCGTACCTTATATCCACACATGTTCTTTGAAGTTGATTTTACTCTTTGCCAATTTTTTCCCTGATGTATCAGGATACCTACCTATTCCTTCTTCTTCGTTGTTGCTCTGTTGCCCCCTTCCCAGACACAGCCATTGACGAACGGTGGATCTTCTAGATCCCTGAGATCAAGAACCCTGAGTTCTAGAGATCTAGATCCCTGAGATCCCTGAGATTTGGTCAACACGCCAACTAGAGCAACATGTACTACCTCCAGTGCATTAGACTTTTTCATTACTAATGTTGAAGCCGATGTTGACAGTGTCGCACGTTAGCGTCTGATGTGAGCGGCCATTGTCCTATTTTTTTACCTACCAAAGGGAGGTACTTAAGCGGAGTAATAAAAAAGAGCCTTTCTTAGTGCAGCGTATTTCTGAAAGCGCATTGAAATCCTTCAAACGTGATATTTTTAAGCATGATTGGTCATCTGTTATGAGCCTAAAAAGTGCAGACGACGCGTATGATGCTTTTATTCAGCAGTTTTTACATATCTACAGGAAGCATTTTCCTTTTGAAACAGTAACGCGCCCAAGAAGAACAAGAAAGCCGTGGATTACGCGTGAACATATAGACATGATAAAAAGTAAAAATCTACATTACTACTTATTTTTGCGCACGTGCTCGGAAGAGACACTAAAATTCTTCAAACAACTGAGCAATAAACTAAACTCTGAGCTCCGTAAGGCTAAGAGGCGTACTATGAACGACAGTTTGAGAGTGTTACCCGCCAGCACCCTAATATTGTCTGGAGATTGATGAATGATGTCTTGGGCCGTTATAAGGGCAGCACCGTGCCCAAGGCAATAAACATAAACGATCATGAAATTACAGGTAAAGCTCTTGCGGATTACTTCAATAACAACTTTGCGAACAGCATCACTTCTTGCTTGAATGGAGCCAGTACAGCCGATAATGCGATCAGCCTTACACAAGCTGCGAATAATGCATTTCTACAACCGACTGATGAAACAGAAGTTCAATACATTCATGAGCTTTAGGAAAAGTAAGGCTTTGGATATTGACAATTTACAAATGAAACCATTAAAGCACGTTATAGGCTTACTGTCCCCTGTGCTTACGCACATTTTTAATTTGGTAATCGAGTCAGGTGCTTTTCCTCATGCCATGAAAAGAGCCAGGGTATCACTCATTCATAAAGGAGGTGGCCGCAACGTCGCTTCAAACTACTGGCCCATTTTTGTGCTTCCAGTTTTTTCAAAAGGATTAGAAAAGTTAATTTTTTCGCGAATAATAGTTTTTCGATAAAAACAATGTTCTAACAGATTCGCAATTTGGCTTCTTAACCGGAAGGTCTACGAAATTGCATTGCTAACACTGAAAGAAAACATTTTGCAGAATATAGAGAAAAATGTCTTTACGCCTGCCGTGTTTCTTGATTTCAGCAAAGCATTTGATTGCTTAGATCATAATATTCTGATCAAAAAGCTATATTCATGTGGCATCCGTGGGAAGGCATTATCATTAATTGAAAGCTATCTTTGCAGCACAACTCAGTCTGTGTGTATACTGTATACATAATGAAATTTCTGACTTTCTACCAATCCGCCTTGGAGTACCACAGGGTTGTGTACTGGGGCCCCCACTGTTTAATGTATTCATGAATGACATTCTTAACACAGACAACATCACTCAGTTTATTATATATGCCGATGACAGTACTCTGCTTGTCTCTGGCCCTGAGGTGGAGTGTCTCATAGAGAAGTGTAATGTTGCTCTAGAAAAATTATCAGCCTGGTGTCTCTTAAATCGACTTCAATTAAATACAGCAAAACCAAAACAATAATTTTTCGTGCTAAGAATAAGGATCTACACCACAGTGGCATACTAAAATTTGAAGGACAGGTTATTGATATTGTCAGCAAACACAAAACATTAGGGGTGTATTTTTCGTCTCACATGACTTGGGATGACCATATTGAACATCTTAGCAAAAAACTTTCCTCGGTTACAGGTGCGTTGTCGCGATGCCGTGACACCTTGTCTTTAAAATGTAAAATCAGAGTTTATTATGCATTGTTCGAATCCCGTTTAAATTATTGCAGTTTAATATGCGCAACAACTACAAAGACTAACATGACAAATTGTTCATAATACAGAAGAGAATTCTTAGTCATGATGCAAATCTCGAAAAATCGAGTCCAGTAAACAACGCCTTCCAAGCACATTCCATCATCCGCGAAGATAACCTATACCAGTTTCGACTTCTTCAGCTAATGTATATTTCTGCTACCCATGTTAAAATTCATTTATCTACTTTGACGTGCTTAGAATTACGCCAGGCTTTAATACACGAAATCAGGATGTATGGGTCATACCATTTTTTCGTATCAACTATAAGTTACAGTCTTTAGCTCATAACATTTCACGTACCTTAAACGCATTTTGAAAACACCACTCGCTATAAAAAAAGGAACTACAGAAGTACTTTGTAACGTTGTAAATACTTGTGTACTATTAATACCATTGTTATTATTATTTGCTGTGTTGTTTAGCTCAGTGTGCTACTTGTGTTTGCTTTGTTGATTAAATATGTGCCAACTTCAGCTGTCTCTTTGCTCTTACATGTTTTTTCTCTGTGCAGCTAGGAGTTTCACGACATTTTTATATTACTACCTTTGTTCTATGCTTTGTGGTTTTACCATTTATTGTTATAATATCATTTATAGTTACTGATGGCTTAAAACTAGTCACATGCTGTGCGCGTTGCCTTGTATTGGTTTCCTGGACTTCGTCAAGCTGCCTTAGCAGCTTTTATCCAGGAAACCATCCAGAAATAACTGGTTAATAATGTGAATTGAATTGTGTCTTGCCTAGAGCATACACACCCACTTCTTCGTCCTTTAACGGCTGTTCTAATACTAGCCATTTAGATCTCTTTCTACCCCCTTGCATGTTTATGCAGCCGGTCCTGGTGTTAAATGTTTTTTAGTAGTTTTCTTTCTGGACGTCCTAGTGGCCATTTTGTTGGGCTTAGCCGCCATTGTTACACTTTCTACTTCGCTTTTACCTACCCCTACGCCCTGAGCCGCCGTGGGCCCCCTAAAGAAGCTTTCGGCCGGCCTGCCAGGCGGCAGCCGATCTCTGCTCCTACCCTTCCACTAAAATGGGTGCCATCTCGTCCAAAGCTGTCGCCAAAGCCTGCTCTGTGCACGTCCTGTTTATGTCTGCCTCTTCAAAGCCTTTCAAAGCCTTCAAAGCCTTCAAAGCCTTCAGGCGTTACGACCTCACTGTCCGTCGCCCTCTTCTCCGTGGCGAAACTGAACGTCAGCAGCTGTTTCCTCTCCTCATTAGGCAAACGGCGAGTCACGCGGTTGGTCATGTGACCACAGCTGGTAATGCGAGGTTCAGCGCACCGCGCAGCGACAGCGGCGGCGTAGCGGCTACAGCTGCGGCACATCACGTGGTATATGCCGTCCGGCCCTCAACTCCGGCGCTCCTCCGGTAGAAGTTCATGCGGTGTCAATCGATGATCTTGGCTAAACATGACATATTGTAGCTTTCGCTCCAAAATTAGTAGTTGCTGAACGCGTTTATAGGAGTCGTGAAATGATTTCCGAAAATTTTTAACAACGTGTGTACTTAGAATTCTGACCCGTCATTTTATAGCATACCATGGTTAATTTCGTCGTCCGGGTTGACTGAATAGCTAAAAAAAAACTAAATTTTGGTTTCCCAGTGCGCGTCCCTTTCAATTCTAGAGAAAACGCCATCTTAAGCAGCCAATCAGAGGCTTCTGTCGTGAAGACAACATGACGGCTTAGCGAGGCCTGTCGAGCCATATTTGACCGAGGTCACAGCTCCATTGGAACTAGAAAAGTGGCGTCAAAGTGACGTCACGCCAGGTCATTCGAATGGCCTATCCTCGCGAGCTGCACCGTCGTCTGCTTAGAACGGAGTCTGGTATTGTGCTGACACAAGTGTGAAAACTTGGCCGGCGCGCCGCACCGGTCGCCGCTTGCGAACTGCCGTGCACTGCAAGCAGGGACACACGGAGCGGCAAGCACCATTGCGCCCCTAGACTCAAGCCCGGCCCACAGCCGGTGTAACACTTTACCACCGTACATAAGCGCCTGAGCGCTGCTTGGCTACTTGAAGTTCGCACCCTAAAAAGGCAAAATAGCGAGGTTATCAGAAAGACTGCTTGCTGTACTTAAGCGGCGACAAAGCATTCCTGCCCATGTAGCACGCTTTCGGCAACGGCGCTGAAGGCGGGCGCGCCGGGCGACGATTGGCACTGCTGTCTGGCTGCCCTGGTTGTTGCTAGGCCTATAGCATGTTTCGCATCGAAGACACAGTGGACAGCGCTTCGGAAGTAGCCTGCGTTATGATAAAATGCCTACTCTTGGCATCTCTTTACTGTCAACAACACGATCTCAGAACTAAAAATATGGTCGTTTTTGCAACGCGCTCCTCAGCGGAGCTAGCGGAGGCTTGGCGCGCGAGCCGGGCCGCAACGGCGGGGTAGCGGCCGCTGAGAGGCGGTGGAAAGAAATTTGCTCGTATTACAATTGCTACTTCTACCAGCAACTCGTCATTGGCCAACGATCCTCAAAAATGATTCATTTTCGACAATAATCTATGTCAGGGCTTATTATGAACATGAACGAATGATACTACACATCGTTTTTCTCACACCGGCGGCCGGCATCCAGGCTGACAGGCCGGTCGCGAGAAACGCGCCCCTACGTCACCATGACGCTGGCGCTGTGCGCACTCGCATTCTGCCCCTCGTCAGTGCGACGCGCCGCGTGCGGTCCGTCGGTGACCTGAGTTGGACGCGGGCGGCGAGCTGCTGTCGACCGTTATGCCGTTCGCAACGGCGCGTCGTGCGCCCGGCAAGTAGCAGTCGTGCCGAGAGCCCGCGGCACCTCTGCCTACGGAAGCCACGACCCTGAATTTTCCGTACCCGGTCGTGGACTCGACTCCCCATCTCCACTGAAAGGGTAGGGTTGACTCTCAGCCCCCTTCGCAAACTATGCATAATCCTCTTTCACGCTTGGGGAAGACATTTTTCTGCACAGAAGAAGAGGAGCGTGGAGCCGGTGCGCATCCGACAGCTGATTCGTTCGTATCGAGTTCATGTAAACAGAGAGTCGTCGAGATGGGTTGACCTTGCTCATCTCTCTTCTGTGACTCAAGTCACAGCTGTCGGGTTCATGAAACACCACCTAGATGGGTTCGTGTAAGCAAGGACGCTGATACTGGAGCCACGGAGGATGTAGAAGCAGAATCGAAACCTAAACCAATCCCAGGCCAGTGATCGACCGATGCTGCAGGTTAACGGGGTAAAATTACATGTGTAAATCATTGACGCACCTTATTTACTTTCTAACTTTCCTATAAATCTATTATTAGAGGGCAAACGAAAGTTAATGATATTGTGACGAAGACGAAACTGGCAGTGGCGCGGGACGGAGCGCTCGCGTTAGGCCAGCAGCCATTAAATCATCTCTTGTTCATGATTCACCACGCCTCATTCTTCGGCTGGCCGCCACGCTACATTTGATGCGACGTGCTGGGGTCCCTTCATCGCCATCCTGGTCCCGGAGCTTCGGTGTCCTGCGCCTGCCGTCGGCGTCGGTTGTGAGTGCCTGGTCCGCGCCGTCCGGCCATGCCCCAGCCGGCCCGACCTGAACCGACCTCGCCGCTCACCCCAGCCCCGTCCCCCGCCCGGACCACAAGACACGACGACCCAAGACCCGACCGACCCGAGACCCGATCGACCCGAGACCCGACCGACCCAAGACCCACACGTGAAGACACCGCCCCCCTGCCCCTGCCGTCCGGTGCGTCCAAGGACCTCGGACGTCAGCTCCTGCCACCCTCCGGCCCGGATGCTTCGTGGACCGGGACTCATCCTTCGATCATCTCATCCACTGTGGCGGCCAGCAGTGCACCATCTTGCATATGCTGTTCAACCCTCCACTCAAGACCATCGCCATTTCGCGCGTCTGTTCGTCACCGATCGGGACGATCGCTCGGAGGCCCCGGGTAGTGTGACGAAGACGAAGCTGGCAGTGGTGCGGGATGGAGCGCTCGCGCTAGGCCAGCGGCCATTAAATCATCTCTTGTTCATGGTTCACCACGCCTCATTCTTCGGCTGGCCGCCACGTTACAATATATCTACGTTTCTAAAAGTCTTATAGAGATGCACTGAAGAGGAATCTGAATTCGTCTTTTTGCCGCAGGAACTCGATCTACACGTTCCCAGCATTCTTAGAAACTTCGATTTATTGCCCTGTGCGGGCGATTTGCCTAATTAAATCGAATTAACGTCCGGCTCCCGCCTTTTTTTTTAATTCCCTGCATACGGTGGGAGGAGTCGACCAACTCATGGAGTGCCTTTCAGGCAGTCACGTGGCGACTTTGCTTTCGTTTTTATTTTGCTTCTTTTAGGTTTTCGTGAATAAATAGGTCTATTCAGAGACTACATAGCTGCAAATTAGACTCACAGAAGTAAAAATACGCGTGGACTTTTTGGTTTCGCCGATCACTACATATCACTCCGCCGATGGCAGAGCGGTAAGCCTCCACGGGACTGGGTGAAAGGTTGGTCGACTACTCCCACCGTTTGCGAGGAATTAAAAAAAAAAAGGTGGGATCCCGCCGTTAATTCGATTTAAATTAAGGTAATCGGCCGCACAGGGCAATAATTTAAAGTTTCCAAGAACCCTTGGAACGTGTAGATCGAGTTCTAGTGGTAAAAATACAAGTTCATATTCCACTTCAGTCCACCTTTAAGATGACTTAGTCGAGAAATTCGTGTTCTGGCCGTTGGCGTCGCACGGTCGTTTCATCTGCGCAAAAAGGCAACGATTTCAAACGGGCTTTATTAAATGCAGACTCATCATTGCGCCCCAAAATATTTCGGAATCAGCATGTCTAATGTTTATGGAAACAGCATAAATCAAAACCAGGCAACTTCATTTTCTTGTCATGACCTCTTTAAACAAAGATTCTCAAACGATAGCTTTTTTTTTCGCAGTTTGTCAAAGGACGAAATCATTAGTTTCCAGGGAATTTCATTTTTCTTCGTAGGTAGATTCTTGTTGTATCTCTCGCCTAGGTCGTTGTTGTTTGCGCCGCTTGGCGAGGGTGCGACGGTTTCTATGAGCCCATGGATGGATGGAAGGATGCCTGGGTAGGAGCGCCCCCTTTGAAACGGGGTGGTGGCAATTGCCACCATGCTCAGCTTTTTATTTTTGTTCAACTCTGCTGTTAATTCTCATTAAGATTCGCCATCTTCTTTCACTACGGTTTCCTACACTTCTAACCTGATGTCACCTCTCTGCTTTTCACCCGGCTATACTCCAATCGCTTTTTGCTAACTTCCACTGCAGATTTATTGACATGACCACTGTTATCTTCAAACCCTAGAGCCTCAGAAAGAGTGACTGTGCCCAATGCGCGGGCGCCAGCGAAGTCTATTGAGAGGCGCTGTTCACTCCTGCAAACGTGATAGGCGCGCCATTGTCCAATCAATTTTTTTTTGCTCCGTGCGTGCTCCGGTCGCTCCCAGCGGGCATTTCCTCACTCCTTCATTCTTGCCCCGTTCGCCTCGAGCGGCGTCATGGCCTTGGCTGAGCTTGAAGGTGAAACTGATGGAGCCAGTCGCTTTCGGGGGGTTTTTAAGTCAGGAATGAGAGTACACCAGGCCGCCGGCGCGCCATCGCCGACGAGTGTGGCGACGAGTGGGGGGCGGCAATGAGTCCTACACAGTCCTACACAGCTCAGCGCTTCGAATGGTTGAATCGAGTTTCAGTGCTCGAGTGCTTCGCACTTCACTTGCATGGTAGTGCAGCTATCAACGAGTGTGCCAATCTCATAACTAGGGTTAGACTTTCAGTTTTTTTTTTCAAGTTCAGCGAACTTTTCTTGGGTGTTTCAGAGCGCATTCTCGGTTTTGTGACAATATTTGCTAATGGTGGATTACTGCTGTGTTCGTGGCGGTATGATGTGCAACCTTGTGCGGTCAAAAGTCACTGGAAGTTTGTCTACGACTTTGGTCAGGCTCAGCATTCGAAGGCAGAAGGAAGTGCTGTCGCCTACAGGAATACTTTGAGGTTAAATGATGTTCCTCTCTCAGAAAAGTGCAAGTCGAACTTCGTTTCTAAGATGCAGGTTGTCCTGTGTATCGCTGGCCTGTTGCGCGGGAGCGTAGGAAATCGCATGAACTGCGCGCTCACGATATGAATGAAAATGCCGCTTAACCTTCACTTCAACCTGAACTTGGAACTTTTTCGTGTTACTAATGCATGATTTTTAGGACGCTTACATTCTATGCGGAAACATGCTTAAACAAGTAACTGTCGTAAATAGGCGATGACACTGACCAGCGCTGCAGTAGTTACTGTTTGGCGAGGAGGTGGAGAATTGTGCTAGATTGGGCATCGGTACCTCAAAATGCGCAACTGCACAACTTAATCCAAATGTACACCCTCTCTTCAGGCCACTTCTTTATCTGCGCTGTCAGGGCTGCATTCCTACTCAATAGCCAGTTAGCTGTGGCACAACGTCAGGAATGCTGGCCTTTACAGGTTAAAACTGAATTTCGAAAATGAAATTTGGCAACTTTGAGCGCTATTTCTCGGTTTAAATCGAAAGTACAGCCCGTACCCATAACATTTTTGTAGCGAGAAAACACAGCGACCACGAAATAGGCCGCTTCCGTGGCTACGCTACTGTGCATGGTTGAGTAGCCTTTGATCATATTTAGCGCAAAAAAGCAGGGCGAAAGAAAAGACGGAGAAGAAAGCGGAAGTTTCTGCGTATTTCCCTGTCTTTCGCGCGTAGGTGACGTCAGAGCACCAACTCACTGAACAGTTAACTCCTTTAGAGTGTTTGCAAAAGGCGAATGCATGAAACAATTGGTCGCTAAGCCTAGTATTCTTTACGTGCTTTCCCTCTCTGTCTACGCAGAATGGGGACCCGATTCATGGGAGAGCGTACGTTGTCGAGTGACGATGATGGCAGTAGACCACCGTGCAGCATCTATTGCATGGGCGCCACCACGGGACTGGTGTTCTTTGTGGCGGCAGGAATCGGAATCGCCTACTTCATCATCAGAAACCTCAGTGAGTTCGAGTTGATGTGGTTCCTGCAGAAGTAGTGAACTTTGATTACGACCTTAATATTCGGAGTCTGAGCGTCGCTGGCACATTTTGCTTTCTGAATCGTGAGGAAACTTCTTTCGACGG